>NW_028270167.1:83787142-83950892 GCF_037043375.1 Chiloscyllium plagiosum
TGCTGGATGATGGAGTAGAAGGGTGGTTGAGTAAATTTGCAGTCGACACTGAGGTCGGTGGAGTTGTGGATAGTGACGAAGGATGTTGTAGGTTACAGAGAGACATAGATAAGCTGCAGAGCTGGGCTGAGAGGTGGCGAATGGAGTTTAATGCAGACAAGTGTGAGGTGTTTCATTTTGATCAGAGTAACAGGAATGCAAAGTACTGGGCTAATGGTAAGATTCTTGGTAGTGTAGATGAGCAGAGAGATATCGGCGTCCAGGTACACAGACCCTTGAAAGTTGCCACCAAGGTTGACTGTGTTGTTAAAAAGGCATACCGTGTTTTAGCTTTTATTAATAGAGGGATCGAGTTCCGGAACCATGAGGTCATGCTACAGCTGTACAAAACTCTAGTCCGGCTGCACTTGGAGTATTGTGTACAGTTTTGGTCACTACATTATAAGAAGGATGTGGAAGCTTTGAAAAGGGTGCAGAGGATACTTACTAGGATGTTGCCTGGTATGGAGAGAATGTCTTACGAGGAAAGGCTGAGGGACTTGAGGCTGTTTTCGTTAGAGAGAAGAAGGTTGAGAGGTGACTTAATAGAGATATATAAGATAATCAGAGGGTTAGATAGGGTGGACAGGGAGAGCATTTTTCCAAGAATGGTGACGGCGAGCATGAGGGGGCATAGCTTTAAATTGAGGGGTGATGGATATAGGACAGATGTCAGTGGTAGTTTCTTTACTCAGAGAGTATTTAGGGTATGGAATGCTTTGCCTGCGATGGTAGTAGATTTGCCAACTTTAAGTTAATTTAAGTCGTCATTGGACAAGCATATGGACATACATGGAATAGTGTAGGTTAGATGGGCATCAGATTGGTATGACAGGTCGGCGCAACATCGAGCGCCCAAGGGCCTGCACTGCGCTGTAATGTTCTATATTCTATGAACACCCTGCCTACTGACGCAGAAACGCGAATGCATACACAACCCTCCACCACCACCCTGCCTACTGCCAGTAAGCACAGAGACACAGAAACACAGACACTATACCCTCCACCACCACCCTGTCTCCTGCCACTAAGCAGATATATACACAAACACACATATATCCCTCGACTACCACCCTGTTTCCTGCCGTTAATCAGAAATACACAGAAACACACACGCACAATCCCCCACCACCACACTGTCTACAGCCCTTAAAACAGATATACACAGAAACACGCCCACAAACCTCTACCACCACCCCGTCTCCTGCCCTTAACAGATATACACAGAAACACATACATGCAGAACGCTCCACCGTCACCCTGTTTCCTGCAATTAATCATATATACACAGAAACAGACACACACACAACGCTCCATCAACACCAGTCTGCCTCCTGGCATTGAGCAGATAAATACAGAAAAACATACACATCCCTTCACCATTACCCTAACACCAACATTAAACAGACAGACTCAGAAAAAAACACACAGACAACCCTTCACCAACACTCTGTCTCCGGCCATTTAACAGATATACACAGAAACACAAACACGCAAAATCCTCCACCACCACCCTGTCTCCTAGAAGTAAGCACTTAGACACAGAAACACAGATATCTACCCTCAATCACCACACTGTCTCGTGCCATTAAGCACGTATGCACAGAAACACACACGCACACTCACTTAAACCTCCTTCACCACCCTGACTCCTGTCATCAAACAGCTATACACGGAAATACACACACACACAACCTTCCACGAACACCCTGCCTCCTGCCCTTAAACAGATATACACAAAAACGCACAGACATGCACAACCCTCCATCACCACCCTGTCTCCTGCCATTAAATAGATATACGCAGAAACACACATACACTCACAATATTCCATGAACAACGTTCCTCCCGCCATTAAGCAGATATATGCAGGAACACACAGAGAACCCTCCACGACCACCCTGTCTCCTGCCATTCAACAGATATACACAGAAACACACACACCACCACCCTGTCTCCTGCCATTACGCACATATACACAGAAACACACACACACAAGCCTCCTCCAACACCGTGTTCTCCTGCCATTGAGCAGAGAGACACAGAAATACACACGCATAACCCTCTACCATTACCCAGTCCTTAAATAGATATGCACATAATCACACACATACACCTCCACGATAACCCTATCTCCTGCCATTAAACAGAGATACACAGAAACACACACACACACAACCCTACACCACCACCCTATTCTCCTTCCATTGAGCAGATATGCACAGAAATACACACACAACCTTCGACCACCAATAGTCTGTCTCCTGTCATTAAACAGATATGTACAGAAAACACACCCTGCACCACCACCCGATCACCGTCCATTCATCAGACATACACAGACAACCCTCCATCAACACTCTGTTTCCAGACATGAAACAGGTATATACAGAATTGGCTGGCTGACAGAAAGCAGAGAGTGGCTGTAGATGGAGAGTATTCTGCCTGGACGACAGTGTTAATTGGGGTCTCGCAGGGTTCTGTCCTTGGGCCTCTGCTCTTTGTAGCTTTTACAAATGACTTGGATGAGGAGGTTGAGGTGTGGGTTAGTAAATTTGCAGATGACACAAAGTTTGGACATGTCGTTGATAGTATAGAGGGCTATGCAGGCTGCAGCGTGACATAAAATGCAGAGCTGGGCTGAGAAATAGCAAATTGAGTTCAACCTGGATAAATGCGAAGTGATGCATTTTGGAAGGTGGAACTCGAATGCTGAATATAGGACTAAAGACAGGATTCTTAGCAGTGTGGAGGAACAGAGGGATCTTGGTGTGCAAGTACATATATTCCTCAAAGTTGCCACACACGTGGATAGGGTTGTTAAGAAAGCATATGGTGTTTTGGCCTTCATTAACAGGGGGATAGAGTTTAAGAGCCGTGAGGTTTTGCTGCAGCTCTACAAGTCTCTGGTGAGGCAATACTTGGAATATTATGTCCAGTTCTGGTCGCCCTACAATAGGAAAGATACAGAGGCTTGGGACAAGGTGCAAAGATGGTTACCAGGATGCTGCTTGGACTGGAGGGCTTGCCTTATGAAGACTGGTTGAATAAGCTCGGACATTTCTCTCTGGAGAGAAGGAGGAAGAGAGGAGACCAAACAGAGGTGTACAAAATAATGAGAGGAACAGATAGTCAATAGCCAGAGAATCTTCCACACGGCAGGAATGACTGGTACTCGAACTCATAGTTTGAAAATATTAGGAGGAAGGTATAAAGGAGATGTCAGAGGTAGTTTTTTTTTTACACAGAGAGTTGTGAATGCATGGAATGCGTTATCACTGGTGTTGGTGGGAGCAGAGTCATTGGGGACATTTAAGCGACTGCTGGACATGCACATGGATAGCAGTGAGTTGAGGGGTGCGTAGGTTGTTACTATATTTTACATTAGGATTAAATCTCGGCACAACATCGTGGGACAAAGGGACTGTCCTGTGCTGTACTTTCTATGTTCTATGTTCTCTGACAAGTGTGAGTCGATCTCTGACAAAACAATACCAACTTCAAAAGATGGTTAAAGACTTAATTGAGTTGCAAAGTTGAGTTGCACTATAAATATGTTTTGGTCATTGTTGATTTTTTTTCCTTGATGGGTAGAAGCTTCCCCACTTCCAACGCTACTGCTAAAATTGTTGTAATATTTTACTCAAGGTGATTATTACCTGCTTTGGCATTTGCTTTTGTCTACGTTCTGACAATGCCCCCCATTTTATTGGAGATATTAATGAGGAATTATGCTCTCATTTTGGGATCCACCACTAACTTCATTGTACTTATTGCCCACAGGCTGCAGGGCTCGTGGAGCATGGTGACCAGAGTCTGAAAACTAAACTTGCCAAATAGACCTCTGAGACAGGTCTTTCCTGGGTTAGGTTGCTGCCTCTGGTATTGGTCCACCTACAAGAAACCCCTGTGGGTAAAACTCGCTTGTCTCCAGCCGAAATCATCCGAGGTCGAGCTGTCCTCTCCCCTTGGAATGATGCCTCCTCCGCTATTCCTTTCAAACACATGACTGAGCATATGTCCTCCTGTGTTCTTTCTTTGACCAAAGTTTTGCGAGATCTTCACTCGAAGGTCTGTGCTGCTCCCCTCGCTCAACAATATCCCTACTGTTGAATATCCCAACTCTTTATTCTAATCATGATTTGCACAGGCTGCAGCCTCCAATCTCAATGGAAAGGGCCCTTCCATGTTCTCCTCACCAGCCTGACTGCTGTTAAGGTCGCCGGGCATTCCGCCTGGGTTCACCGTCATCATTCCAAGGTCATTAGATGAGACCCTTCCGGGGTGGGGGGTGGTTCTGGTGGTGGTGATGATGGAGGTGGAGACGATGGGGACCTGGAAGACGAAACGGAATCAGTTGGTATCAAACCAGACTGCTATGATTTAGCTGCATGCTTCGAATCGTAATTCTTCTTCTGTTTTACATACCCTACTCTTTAATGCAGAACGGCCATTATGATGAAGATCGAACTTATGTGGTCTCGTTGTCACCAGCATTAGTGCTGAAGAAGGGGCTGTTTACCCGTGTGATCCTGAGCAACCAGAAACTGTGTACCGTTTTAGCTGAAAAGATGTCCTTATGTGCCCAGGAAACTGATTCCTTCGATGCATGGAATGTTAACAAGAATGACTGCCGCAATGGTCAACTGCACCAAGAAGATCGGACAGTTCATTTACAGAACAAGTCTCAATGGTCTTTACCCTGTCAAGGTGTTTTGTGCCAGTTTGATTTCAGTTGTCCTTTCGGTGTTCCTCGTAAGCGTTGCCTCTACTCAAAGAGGCCTAAATTGGCACGTCGCAAAAGAGAAAGGGGCAGATGTCACCCTTCACTAACAATTTGCTTTTGCAAAGTCATCATAAAATATTCAGCCAGCATGAAATAGTCTGTTACGCCCTCACATCAGCAAAGGGCTCTTTGATACCTATCCCACTCCTGAATCTCAACAACGGAGTATGGAATACCTGTTAGGCATTTATTGGATATAATCTTTCCTTTGATTATTACGTATCCCCACCTGCTAGCCTGTGGAATTCCTATAATAAGTCTGGGGAAGCATATCCAATTTGTTACAACTGTACAGGATAGGGATGCACTTAAATGAATGTGACTATGTTTATTCCATGGGCCTTGGTCCAATGTTCCAACTGCCACTGCATCCCTGTGGCGCCTCGCATCTCATGCATTAGCCTACTGGAGGAGTGTGTCCCTGTTATTGTGGATATTCAGGCTCTTTGTGGTGTTTAATGACGCATACCTTACTATGAGACCCCTAATAACATCTCCATCTTCTCAGTTGTGGGATGGAAGGAACCAGTCTGGGACAATAATCACATCTCTTACTGAAAGACCAACCACTTTTTATTGAACAGTTTTCACCCTAAGAGCCCAGTGCGACCATATTTTGCAGATATGGACTACCCATATTTTCAGAGTCGTCACAAAGACAGGCCTGCTTCATATTGGGAAGCCCCCTCCATTATCTAAACTAAACATGGATATTATTTTGGTCAACCAAGACAAAGTTACTGTCTTCATTGTTCTTAATGAAATGGGTAATCCCTGTGCTGTAGCTGTAGGGGCAGTTTTCATAACTACTGTTCCCTGCCCAACTACCTGGGAATGGGACTGGGGTTTCCCTACGAAACGTTGAGTTTCACCTGTATTCTGCGTGCATTTCAGGGGTGGTATGGCTTTAGGTAACAGTTTCTGGCTTACACATTTCTCAGTACCCTTTCCTGAGGAAGATCTGCAGGAATTATTAGCCATCAAAATTGAAACTATCTTATTTGTGGTCCAACCCGCTTGGGCAAGGAGACCGCTTGGACTGAGCAGGGGGTAAGTACATGCTCTTAGAATTTCGTCTATCTCCTGAGCAAAACCGGTATGCCCTCGACTACCTACACGGCAAAGAGGGTCGGGCTGTTCCATAGTAAAGGGCAAGTGTATGATGGGGATTACTGACCTCATAGAGAACATTACCAAGCAGGTGGGTGACATCTGCACCTTCGACAATCAAATGATAGAAACCACTGCAAGGCGAGATGATGTGGGCTGCTCTATCCACGAGTGTCCCCCAAGAGCAATATGAAGTGGGATGGTATAGCCCAGAGTGTGCCCTTGACAGTGACATGGTGTGGGCTGTTGTAGCCCGGAGTGTCCCCCTGACAGTGACACAGTTTGAGCTGATGTAGCCCAGAGTGTCCCCCTGACAGTGACGTGGTGTGGGCTGGTGTAAGCCGGAGTGTCACTGTGTCACTGACTTAAATGGAGTGTCATTGAATCATAGACTGATCGAGCATGGGAACTGGCCCTTTCGCCCAAACTGGTCCGTGCTGACCATGCTGCCCACTCAACGAATTCCAATTGCCCACATTTGAACCATATCGCTCTCAACCCTTCCCATCTATGTATCAATTCATTTTTACATGTTGTTATTGTACCTGCCGCAACGACTTTTTCTGACAGCCCATTCCATTTCAAAAACATTCTCTGCATAATGAAGTTGCCCCTCAGGTCATTCTTAAATCTTTCCCCTCTCACCTTAAAACTATGCCCTGTAATTTTCAGTCCATAATCTCTGGGAAAATGAGTCTACGCATTCATCCTATCTATGGCCCGCATGATATTATGCATCTCCATAAAAAAAAAACACCCCCTCATTCTCCTACATTCCAAGGGATGATATCCGAACCTGGCCCACCCCTCCTTATAACGCTGGCCTATTAGTCCTGACAACATCCTTGTCAAACTTCTTTGCACTCTTTTCAGGTTAATAGGATGACCAAAACTGTACGCAATACTCCAAGTGTGACCTTCACCAACGACTGACAGAATGGTAGCATAATGTCCCAACTCCTATATTCAATGCTTTGAACGATGAAGGCCAGCATGCTAAATGCCTTCTTTACCGCCCTGTCTACCCGTGATGCCTCTTCCAGTAAAATATGACTTGTGGTCCTAGGTCCCTCTGTTCCAGAACACTCCTTAGAACCTAACCATTTACTGTATTAGCCCTACCTTTGTTTTACTTTCCAAAGTGTAACACCTCCGACTTATCTGTATTTAATTGCAGTTGCCAATCCTCAGATCACTACCCTATCAGATTAAAATCCCTCTATGATTTCTGATAACGTTCATCGCTATCAACGATACCTCCTAACTTTGTATCATCCGTAAATGTAGTAACCTTCTTGGGAGTAATTGGAGTATGTTGTGCAGTTTTGGGCCCCTTATCTCAGAACAGATGTACTGGCCTTGGAACGTGTTCTGGGGGGTTTCACGAGAATGGTCCCAGGAATGAAAAGCTTGACATATGCGGAAACTTTGAGGACTCTGGATCTGTACTCAATGCATGTTAGAAGGATGAGGGGAGATCTAATTGAAATATACCGAATACTGAATAGTCTGGACAGAATAGATGTTTCCATTGGTAGAATAGACTAGGACCCGAGGGCACAGTCTTAGAGTAAAAGGAACAGCTTTTAGAACGGAGATAAAGAGAAACTTCTTCAGCCAGAGAGTGGTGGATCCATGGAATTCAATGCCACAGAAGGCTGTGGAGGCCAGGTTAATGAATATATATAAGACTGAGATGGACAGGTTCTTGATTGTCAAGGGGATCAAGGGTTATGGCTAGAAAGCAGAAGAATGGAGTTAAGAAACTTACCAGCCATGATTGAATAGTGGAGCAGACTCGATGGGCTGAACATTTCAATTTCTGCACCTATGTCTTATGGCCCTCATTCATGCCTTGTATATTCACATTCAGAACATCTATGTAAATAAGAAATAACAAAGGTCTCAGCACCGACACCTGTGGCACACCATTAGTTATAGAACTCCAGTCTCAGAAACAATCTTTAACCATCACCCTCTGCTTCCTACCATCGAGCCAATTTTGAATCCAATCAGCTTGCTCTCTCTGGAGCCCATTTCACCTAACCTCACTGACTAACCTGCCGTATGGGACCTTGTCAATCGTCTTACTAAAGTCCATATACAGATCATCCATTGTCCTACCCTTATGTATTCTTGCGGTTATCACTTTGAAACAATTTAAAAGTTTTGTCAGACATGATTTCCCGCACAAAAATCCATACTGACTATTTCTAATCATACCTTGAATTTCCAAATGATGGTTCATCCTGTCTCTCATTATCGTCTCCAACAACTTGCCTAACATTGATGTTACACACACTAACTAAGAGCTCCCTGGCTTGTCTTTGCTACCTTTCTTAAACAATGGAACCACTCCAATGGCAAACGATGAAGCAAAAGTCTGTGCAAGAGCCACTGCAATTTTTTCCCTAGCCTCCCATAACATCCGAGGATGGACATGTTCTTGCCCAGGGGATTTATTCACCTTATTGTGCTTTAAGGTAGCAAGTGCCTCCACTTTGATAATATGCATGCAGACCAAAACATTTCCACTTGCTTTCCTTATTTCCTTAGTAAGGTTCATTTGCTCCTGATTAAACATGGAGAAGAAATATTCATTTACAATTCCCCCCACTCCCTGGTGATTCCACACAAGGACAGCCATGCTCATCAGTAAGGGGACCTATTCTATCCTGAGTCACGCTTCTACTCTTAATATGGCTAGAGCACCTCTTGGGATTATCTTTCACCTTTTCTAAGAGATCCATGTCATGTCATTTTTTTGGGTTTCTGATTCCCCTCTTAAGGGTGCTTCTACACTTTGTGTAGTCATCTAAGGATTGACTTAAGCCCGATATCTTAAACCCAATGTAAGCCTTCTTTAATGACCTTATCAGATCCTCAATATCCCTCGCCATCCAAATATCAGGTCCCCCCTAAACCACCGTCTATCTAATGAAAATAATCCCAATTTGATCAATCTCTCTTCATGGCTGACACCCTTCTTACCAGGCAACATCCTGGTGAACCTCCTCTGCACCCTCTCCAAAGCATCCACATCGTTTTGCTCGTGTGGCGACCAGACTGTTTGCAGCATTCCAAATGTGGCTAAACTAAAGTCTTATACAACTGTAATATGACCTGCAAAATCTTATATTCAGTACCCGGTCTAATGAAGGAAACCATGCCGTACACTTTATTGAACACTCTACTGATCTGCCTTGCCACCTTCAGGGAACAATGGACATGAAGACCGAGATGTCTCTGTACATCAATTTTCCCCAATACTTTTCTATTTATTGTATAGTTCGCTCTTGGATTGGATCGTACAAAATGCATCGCCTCATATTTGTCCAAATTGAACTCCATCTGTCATTTCTCTGCCCATCTCCCCAATCTATCTATATTCTGCTGTATTCTCGGATAGTCCCCTTCACTGTCTGCTACTGCACCAATCTTAGTGTCACCTGCAAACTTGCTAATGAAACAAGATACACCTTCCTCCAAATCATTTATGTGTACCACAAAAAACAATGTCCCAGCAAGGGCCCCTGTGGGACACCACTGTCACAGATCTCCATTTTGAGAAGCTCCCTTCCATCATTACTTTGTGTCTCCTGTTGCCTAACCAGTTCTCTATCCATTTAGCTAGAACACCCATGCAACTTCAAATTTTTCATCAGCTTACCACGGGGAAATTTATCGAATACCTTACCAAAGTCCATCTATATGACATCTATATCCCTTCCCTCATCAATCAACATTGTCACCTCTTCAAACAATTCTATTCAGATTGTAAGCCATTACCATACCTGCAGAAAGCCATGCTGACAAGTCATTGCATTCTAAATAGGTATATATCCTATCCCTCAGTATCTTCTCCAGTAGCTTCCCTACCACTGACGTCATGCTCACAGGTCTGCAATTTCGTGGATTATTCCTTAAACAAGGGGACACCATGAGCAATTGTCCATTCCCCAGGTATCTCCCCGTGTTCAAGGACGCTGCAACAATATCTGTTAAAGCCTCAGCTATTTCCTCTCTCGCTTCCCTCAGTAACCTTGGATAGATCCTATCCAGACATGGGGACTTGTCCTTCTTGATGTCTTTTGGAAATCACACCACTTCGTCCCTCCTTACGCAGACTTGACCAAGAGTAATCAAAGATCTTTCCCTAACCTCAACATCCACCAAGCCCCTCTCCTTGGTGTACAAAGTTAAAAATCACACAACACCAGGTTATAGTCCAACAGGTTTAATTGGAAGCACACTAGCTTTCGGAGCGACACTCCTTCATCAGGTGATTGTGGAGGGCTCGATCGTAACACAGAATTTATAACAAAAATTTGTAGTGTGGTGTAACTGAAATTATACTTCGAAGAATTGATTGTTTGTTAAGCCTTTCATCTGTTAGAATACAGTGATAGTTTCACTTCGTTCATGTGTAAATCACAAAACCCTTTTTTTAAAAGTTGCATTCTCGGGTTGGCTGTTAACAATGGTGATAGCTAGACAATATGCTGAAGGTGTTAGCCCCCTGTGTTCTCTGTCTATGACCTGATGTTTAGATTGATTCCAATCTAAAAAGTGAAATAACAGAGTTTTAATAAATTCATGCAGTTTTTGAGCTCAGAGTTCGACATGAATCTATGTGGTTTTTGACCAAAGTGCAATGTAACTCTGAAAGTACCAAAAAAATTCACCACACACAATATATATGTGTGCATGTGGGTCTTTGTCTGTCTGTGTGTGTGTCTGTCTGGGGTGGAGGTTGTGAGTGTGAGAAAGTGTGTGTGTGTGTGTGTGTGTGTAGTGAGTGCAGAGCGTCTTAAGTCTGTGAGGGGGTGCATGTGTGGGGGTCTGTGTGTCTATAAGGGTGTGTGTGGGTGTCTGTGTGCGCGTCTGTGCGTATCTGTGTCCGTGTGCATGTGAGAGAGTGTGTGTGTGTCGGAATATCTGTGTGTGTGAGTGTAGTGCAATGATAATCACCTGTAATGTGACATGAACCCAAGGTCCCGGTTGAGGCCCTCCCTATGGGTACCGAACTTAGCTATCAGCCTCTGCTCAGCCACTTTCCTCTGCTGCCTGTCCCGAAGTCCACCTTGGAGGATGGTCACCCGAAGGTCCGAGGCTGAATGTCCTGGACCACTGAAGTGTTCCCCAACTGGGAGGGAACCCTCCTGTCTGTTGATTGTTGTGCGGTGCCCGTTCATCCGTTGTCGTAGCCTTTGCTCAGTTTCCCTCATGTACCATGCCTCTGGGCATCCCTGCCTGCATGTATAAGAGAGACAATGTTAGCTGAGTCACATGAGTACCTTCCATGTACACGGTGTATCTTCTCTATGCAGGACAGGTTCGAACAAGATTTCTTCTCTATGCAGGATCTCCAACCGACATTGTACACCAGGTACATTGATGACATTTTCTTCCTCTGGACCCATGGCGAGGAGTCACTGATAAAACATACACAGCGACATCAATAATTTTCATCCCACCATCAAACTCACAATGGACTACTCTCGACTGTCTGTCTCATTCTTGGACACATGCATCTCCATCAAGGATGTACACCTCAGCACCACACTCTAGCGCAAACCCACAGACAACCTCACAATGCTACACTTCTCCAGCTTCCACCCAAAACATCTTAAAACAGCCATTCCCTATGGACAATCCCTATGCATACACTTCAGTGATCCAGGACATTCAGCCTCGGACATTCGGGTGACCATCCTCCAAGGTGGACTTCGGGACAGGCAGCAGAGGAAAGTGGCTGACCAGAGGCTGATAGCTAAGTTCGGTACCCATAGGGAGGGCCTCAACCGGGACCTTGGGTTCATATCACATTACAGGTGATCACCAATGCACTGCACACGCACACACACACAGAGATATTCCTACACACACACACACACTCTCACATGATGACGGACACAGATACACACACACACCCTTATAGACACACAGACTCCCACACATGCACCCCCTCACAGACTTAAGACACTCTGCACTCACTACACACACACACACACACACTTTCTCACACTCACAACCTCCACCCCAGACAGACACACACACAGACAGCCAAAGACCCACATGCACAAATATATATTGTGTGCGGTGAATTTTATTGGTGCTTTCAGAGTTACATTGCACTTTGCTCAAAAACCACATAGATTCATGTCGAACTCTGAGCTCAAAAACTGCATGAATTTATTAAAACTCTGTTATTTCACATTTTAGATTGGAATCAATCTAAACATCATAGACAGAGAACACAGGGGGCTAACACCTTCAGCATATTGTCTAGCTATCACAATTGTTAACATCTAACCCGAGAATGCAACTTTAAAAAAAGGGGGTTTTGTGATTTACACATGAAATAAGTGAAACTATCACTGTATTCTAACAGATGAAAGGCTTAACAGACAATCAATTCTTCAATGTATAATTTCAGTTACATCACACTGCAAATGTTTGCTATAAATTCTGTGTTACGATCGAGCCCTCCACAATCACCTAATGAAGGAGCGTCGCTCCGAAAGCTAGTGTGCTTCCAATTAAGCCTGTTGGACTATAACCTGGTGTTGTGTGATTTTTAACTTTGTTCACACCCCAGTCCAACACCGGCATCTCCGAATCATCGCCTCTCCTTGGTGAGTATCGATGCAAAGTACTCATTAAGAATCTCTCCCGATTTCTCTGCCTCCAAGCATATCTTTCCTGCTTTGTCCTTGAGTGGGCCCTTTCTCGAGCTACCCTTTTTTCATTATATGTGACCAAAAAGCTTTAAGGTTTTCCTTAATCCTGCTGGCTAAGGATATCTCATGACCCCTTTTCGCCCTCTTAATTCCGCACTTCAGATTGGTCCTACATTCACAATATTCTTCCAAGGATTCCTCTATCTTCATTCACCTAGATATTAGGTACACATTCTATTTACTTTATGCTAGCCTCACAATATCACTTGTCATCCATGGTTTCCTAATCTTGCCATTTCTATCCATAATTTTCACAGGAATATCTCTCCTGAACACTAATTAACCTCTCTTCAAAAGCCTTCCACATATCAAATGCGGATTTCCCTTCAAACAACTGTTCCCAATCCACGTTCCCCAGCTCTTGCCGAATGTTGCTATAGTTAGCCTTCCCCCAGTTTAGCACTCTTCCTTTCGGACCACTCTCATGTTTCTCCATGACTATTGTAAAACTAAAGGAATTGTGATCATTATTTCCAAAGTAATCCCGCACTGTAACTTCCACTACCTGGGTGGGCTCAGTTCCCAACACCAGGTCTGGCATGGCCGCTTCCCGAGTTGAACTATTTCTACACAACTCTAGAAAATGCTCCTGGATGGTGCATACAAATTCTGCTCCATCTAGACCTCTAACACTAATTGAATCCCAGTCAATGTTGGGATAATTAAAATTAAAATCACCACCATCCTGTTGCTCCCACATCTTTCTGTGATCTATTTACATATTTGTACCACGATCAGTGTTGGGAAGCCTGTAGTACAATCCAAGCATTGTTACTGCACCCTTTCTATTCCTGAGCTCTGCCCATGTTGGCGGCACGTGTGGCACAGTGGTTAGAGACTCGGGTTCAATTCCCGCCTCAGGCGACTGACTGTGTGGAGTCTGCACATTCTCCTCGTGTCTGCGTGGGTTTCCTCCGGGTGCTCTGGTTTCCTCCCACAGTCCAAAAATGTGTAGCTTAGGTGAATTGGCCACGCTAAATTGCTCGTAGTGTTTGGTGCAGGGGAATAGGTATGGGTCGGTTGCACTTCGGCGGGTTCGTTGTGGACTTGTTGGGCTAAAGGGCCTGTTTCCACACTGTAAGTAATCTAATCTAATCTATTGCCTCGCTGCTCGAATCTTCCATCGTGCCCTCCTTCAGCACAGCTGTGAAATCTTCTTTGACCAGTAATACTTCTTCTCCACCCCCTGTACCTTCCTGTCGACCCCGCCTGAAGCATTAATGTCCTGGGATATTCAGTTGCCAATCACGCCATTCCCGCAACCAAGTCTCAGTAACATCAATAACATTATATTCCCAGGTACTACTCCAAGCCCTAAGTTCATCTGCCTTACCTACTATACTTCTTGCATTAAAACTATAACTCCCTCTGTGTTCATCCTCCGCTTCCTGCCTCCTCTTCCCCTCAGTCATGCTGATTTCATTATCTAGTTACTTAGGCTTTAGTTACTACCTCCCTTATTTTCACCAAACAGATTTGTTTCCCGATCCCTGCCACATTAGTTTAAACCCTTCCCAACAGCATTAGCAAATGCACTCCATCGAACATTGGCTCCACAGTGTAGATGTAGACCGTCTACCAGATGTAGACCGTCCAATTTGTAATAATCCCACCTCCCCCAGAACCGGTCCCAATATCCCAAAAATCGGAACCCCTCCCTCCTGCACCATCTCTTCAGCCACACATTCTTCCTGATTATTCGATCATTCCTACGCTGACTAGCACTTGTCACTGGTAGCAATCCTGAGATTACTACCTCCGTGGTCCTACTTTGTTAAGTTGGTTCCTAACTCCCCAAATTTTTCTTGTAGGACCTCATGCCGACGGCACATTAATGTGGGGAGAGATCATTCAGACACATAAAGTATGCTGTGTTAGACTGATGAATGGACTCTGTCACTCCAATTAATAATGATCTTGTTCATGTTGATCATGGTTTTTTTAAATGTCCTGCGCATTGTAACCTGCACGCCGTACTCTGTCCAAGTTCATTTTGCACACTATGATCTGTGTGTCCTTGCTTACTGTCATCTGCCTGTACTGCTCGCAAATAAAGCATTCACTGGACTTAGGCACATGTGACAATAAATCTAATAAATTAATTATTTCTCACCCTAACAGTGTCTCTTTTAGAAATATGTGATAGTCGCTAACCCTCACGTTTCAGCACAATCATCCCTCTTTGTCTCCTACCCGACAGATTAATTACTCAGTTCCATCACTGTCTCCTCATGGAGTCATCATCTCATGGATTAGAGTTGTGTCAGTGTTAATGAGATCGTACCTTACAAAGGAGATCATACCTCTTCACAGTGCCCCAAATACTCTCTCATCAAGGCCCTACAAATACGGAAAGACGGCTTTACTTATGCACTTGAATCATATTACAATGAAGGGCAGCATACTATATAAGATGCTAATATTTACGGCCTTGGATGTGCTATTTTTGATGACTCATGATCAAGGACATTTAGGACCTTTTGAAAAACAGCACTTCTCAACCTTGTACTGTTTAGTCAATAAAAAATGAGATGCATGCTGTTTATTTCTCACATCCAAATCATTTCTATGCCTTGCAAATTGTTGTGGTTCAAACACCGAAACTTGTGATATCCCATGGACTGCCTTCAGTCCATAAAAGTGCAAGAAGCTCAGCATGGCTTCCACTGGCCAATTCTGAATCCATGTGGCATACTCAGATCACCCCGTCTGCAACTTATCAATGTACTCTAACTTCCTTTGCTCACTTGTTAGCAACAATGTAAAAAAGCATTCTGCAAATTCAAATACACCACTCACACTCTTTCTCTCTTGTGGATGTATCAACTAACACAAACTCCACAGGTTTCTGAATGATGATTTCCGCTTTCTCAATCTAAGCTGACTGTACCAAGTCACATCATGGTTTCCCAAGTGTCGAGTTATAACATTTCTCATAAAAGGTTCTAATATTTTCCTCAGACCTAACATCAAGGTACCTTTTTTTTTGTTTTACCTCCCACACCGGTTTTAAATATTTAGGATTATAATAACTACTTTCCAGTCTGCAGGAACGAGAAACTCCAGAGTCTAAAGAATTTGTAGGGTAATCAATACTTCTTTCTTGTCGTTACAACATTTAAAAGACATTTGGATAAGTACATGAATAGGAAAGGTTTGAAAGGATATGGGACAAGTGCGGTCAGGTGGGACTAAGTTAGTTTGGAATTGGAATAGTCAGCATGGACTGGTTGGACCGAAGCGTCTGTTTCTGTCCTGTATGACTCTATAACTCATTCACTCGCTGTCATTCCACTTCCTTGAATACTCGGAGGGAACTCATTTGATGCAGTAACGTCCCAACCTTCATTTAATTAGTGTTTGAGTAAGTTCACTTTATTAATTCTAATCATGTTCTTATTTTCACCAGTCAATCTGTCCCATATTATATGTAGAAGATTTTCTGTACCTTCCATTATGGAGACAGCACGAAGGTATTACCCTCAGCAGCAGGAAGAGATGGATTCCGCCACTGTGTGAATACACTGCAATTAGGAGATAATGGACAGTGACACCCATTCCTGCTCAGAAAGTTCCCGAATCAAAACAGTTGAATGAAACTGTCACTTCCTGGTCACTTACAGCACAGTCCTCTCCCTCGTGTGAGGTTACAGATTATACTGAAACTCATTTTAGTATCAAACTGACTTCACACGTTGCATCTGGCATAAGTCTAGGTCGAGGTAAGAAAAGGTTTGTGATCAAAATATGTGTAACGAGAAGAGTTGCCAGAAGAGAATTGTAATTGGAAAGGTGTGGATGATGGTTTATTCAGAAACAGTGTTGAGGCAGAAGTGAAGACTGGGAATATTGTGAAGGTGGGAGTCGACAGGTTTTGAGGTAGACGGAATATTGAGATATAAATCAGTTCAGGATAAAATGGGGTAATCGTCGTTATGAACACTTCCGTTTCTCCTCAGATGCTTGTACGCGAGGGATATGAAATTCGTGGTATAGAAATGGAGATTGTGATTGAAAGCGAAGACAATAGTTTGGATCTTTGCCAAATAAACACTACAGAGAAAACGATGACATTCACAACGGGTTGGAGAATTAGTAATTGGGCAGAGATCGACTCACCTTCCTGAAGAAGGGCCTGTGCCCGAAACGTCGAATCTCCTGTTCCCTGGATGCTGCCTGACCTGCTGTGCTGTTCCAGCAATAAAGTTTCAACTTTGATCTCCAGCATCTGCAGACCTCACTTTCTCCTCACCAGGAATCCCAACAATAGCGAGGATGGGATAGTAACCTGCCTGAATAGTCATCATTATATAGCGTCAATAGAGATATTGTTACTACACTGAAGTCTCCTCCACCACAACAACTTCCAATATAAAAACTGCTTCTGGGCACAACTGCCCTGAACATACACAAGAAACTCGTATTTCCCTGGATTTTACTCTCAGAGCACTAACCAGTTAATTGTTTATCGTTTACACAATGCAAATCTATAATCTGTTTGTAAAGATGCAAACATCTTATTGCACAATTTGTATGCCTTTTCTTTTTGAGATTTTTTTGTAGCCTTAGCGCAAAAGTAAGTGTTCTGTTTAAATTTGACCTGTTTATTGGGATTCAAGGGTCAGACACAGAACGTATTTTTCATGCGTTAAGAAACAGAAAGGAATAGAAGACAGTGGCTTTGAAGACTGACGAGGAGTAAAGTGACATCCCCGCCAGTCCCCAATGTCTTCGTGACAGACAGAATAAAATAAAATGCAGTGAAAGAAACATAATATATTCAGAAGAAGGAATGGCAAGTGACAATGTAAACAAAACCGAATCATTTCAAATGGAATGGCTGAACAGTAATGGTGTGTGTGTGTGTCTGTGTGTGTATCTCTGTGTGTGTGTGGGTGTGAGTGTCTGTGTGTGTATGATAGATGAGATTGTGCATATGTGTGCAACATATTCAGAATGAACAAGAGAGACAGGCTGAACAAACATGATGCATGTGATGTACAAAATTTATAAAATATTAATATGTAATTTAATCTTCAGCTGAGATGTTATGTTCCCCTACTCTCAACATACCGTCTGCCTCCTGCGCCTTTCTGGCATTCCCTGATCTAATTCCCAATAATAATGGATTCTTATCGGATGGATGTTATAAATTCCTGCTTCTGGTGTTCCAACTTGTTTCAGTTAATCCATTTTATACCAGGAAACATATGCTGGGTTCTGTCAACAGTTGGTGCCTGTTATATTGATGGAGATAAAAGTTCTGGCATCAAATCCAGGATTTCACCAGATTAATCTGTTGCACATATACTGTACAAAGGACCACAGCACACAGGAATTGTCAAACCAAATACGGAAGCACATCTAAATTTATCAATCATGTAGACTTCCCTATTTTTACATCTCCACGTCCATATTCTCTCTGTCACTGTCTTTCCATCTAGTTCATAAATCCTCCAATCGTTCTTCGTGTCCAATGTCACAAACCTCCCTCCTTCAGTTTACATCTAATGCTCACTTTTGGAAAAGATGGCTTATAATTGAGTAATGTAACAAAAAAGACATGAGGGTGGCATTGGCCAGAGTTAATCGGAAGGGGAGCTGAGCACGGGAATATGGTGAAGCAGCAATGACAGGAGTTTCTGGAGATAATTCAGCAGCACATCAGAAATTAATCCCAAGTAAAAAGATAGATATTCAGCGAAAGACAAGGCAGCCGTGCATGATAACGAACTCAGGGACAGCATAAAAGTAAAAGCAAGTGCGCACAATGTGGTGAAGATTATTGGGAATCTAGACGATTACGAAGCCTATAACTTCCAGCAGGAATAACTAAGAACAGCAAATGGGAGGAGAGGGTGAAATCTGATATTACGCTTGTGAATCATGAAATAGAACATTGAGAGAGATTTTTAGACATATAACAAGGAAGACAGGGAGTAAAGAACAAATAAATTAATGTTGGAAAACGAAGCTTGAATATTTATGGGAAGCAATGGAATGGCAGAGGAATTGAATACATTGCAACATTCTTCACGGTGAAGGACACCAGCAAAATGTCAGAACTTCAAGACAGTAAGAGAGTAGAGGTGAGTATCGTGACCACCCGTAAGGAGAAGGAGCTGGGGAAGATTAAGTTGGCTCAATCAGCGAGACCTTTTGGAGAACACCCCGTAGTTCTAAAAAGATGCCGAAGGTGATTGTGGAGGCATTGCTGGTGATCTTTCTGGAAATTTTGGTGTGAGGGAGGACTGGTAAATGTAAGGAGAGAGGGACACAGAAGACTGGAAATTACAAATGGTCAGGCAAGTTGAAACTGTTGTATAGAAGGACTTAATGGATCTTTACATTTATGAATAGATGTGTGGAGTATAAGAACAAGGAAGTTGTAAAGTATATTGGGCGTGGTGTGATTAAGCTACAGCATAACAAGAGTGAAATTTACAATGCTATTGCGAACAGCAGACTTGAAAGTACGGTTAAACCAAAGGAAATCATTTCGAAGCAGACAGGAGCATTCGTGACAAAGAGACTGTTTCCTTGACCCTGTAGTGAGAATGTTGAGATAAGCTTGTCAGTAAACAGACTAAAATAAAATGTACAAAAAGCATAATAACATCTCTTGCTGCGGATATGGCAATACATATGAAGCTGAAAAAGCACAGCAGGTCAGACAGCATCCTTGGAACAGGAAAGTCAACGTTTCAGGCTGAAAGACTTCATCAGGATTGGGCCGGGGGAAGGGGAGCCGGGAAGTAAATAGAGGGAGGGACGTGGGGCTGAGGGAAACGTAGATGGGATGACGATAGGGGATGCAAGTAGGGGGATAATGTGATTGGTCAGTGGGAAGGGTGCAGCGGATATGCGAAGAGGAAGATGGACTGCTTCGGTCAGGTCAGGGAAGGGGAACATGGAATAAGGCTGTGGGTGGAGAGATTTTGAATGCAGTGAAGTCAGTATTGAGACCAATGAACTGTAAGCTCTCAAGCTGAAAGATCATGTTGTGTTCCCTAGTTACTATTTGGCCTCACTCTGACAGTGGAGTAGGCTAAGGATGGACCTGTCGCTGGATGAGCAAGGCGGGTGGGTGGGTGTGAGCGAGTAATTGAAATGAATGGCAACTGGGATGTAGAGTTGGTTAAAGCGTGCAGAGAGCAGATGCTCCATGAAAATGTCCCTGAATCTCCCTTTGGTCTCCCTGATAGAGAGGGGACCACATCGGGAGTTGGAAACGTGCTTGGTGGGGCAGGATCAGGCTCTGTATGGAGCACCAGTGCTCTGAACACAACAACCAACCCGTTACCTTCCATTTTATTTCGCCCTCCAACTCGTCCGGGGACATGCCCATTCTTAGCCTGTCCACTGTCAGAGGAACACCACCTGAGAGTTTACCTTTGGAACTGATAGCCCACTGACCTCAATATTGACAGGAGCAACATCAAAATCCCTCCACACGCAGCCTTATCCCATGTCCCTTCTCCTTGACCAGACCCACCTGTTCATTTTCTCACTCACATATCTGCTCCAATCTTCCCACCGACCAATCACAGTAACCTCGTACCTTCATGTATGCAGCACCATCATGCTTACACCTCGACCTTCCATATCCCATCGATCCATTTCTGGGCTCCCCTCCCCCTCGCCAGTCCTGACAAAAGGTCCAAGATCAAAATATTGCCTTTTTGATCCTCTGATTCTGTCTGGTCTGCTGTGTTTATCCAGCTCCAAGTTTATTAACTCTGGCCTCTCACACCTGTAGTACTTACTCTCTCCACGTTGTGGAACTATGTAGTCTACATATAAGAAGAAATACATTTGGACATTTAAAATGTTCGCTAACTATTTCCTCATTTCTTAACAACCCAACACAAACCTTCCAGCAGAAGCAGCATTTCACATGTAATCTTTCAATCTAGTCTCCTGTCATTGCTGCTCACAGTTCAGTCTCCTTTAAATTGGGGAGACCAAACAGAGACTGCGTTGAGGAACACTCCCACTCTGTCTGTAGGAAGAGCCCTGACTGTCTCATTGTTTCCCATTTCAATAAACTACCTTGCTATCATGCTGAAATTTCAGTCCTGTGCTACTGCAATGTTCCAATGAAGTACAACCCAGGCTCGAGTAACACCTCACATTTCACTTTGGTTCGTTACAGCCTGTAGGAGTTAGTATTCAATTCCATAACTTCACAGCATGACGCCTGTATGGCTGTTCTCAAATCTTCATACATTCCTTCTCTTGGTCTCCCAATGAACTTGCCTTGTTTGTGAATCGTTTGTCTTGCACTCAATTAAGGAACCCAATTCCCCCCTTTACAATCTAATGTATACTCATTTCCATAACTATCTTAAAACAAAGGCAGTTGTGGTCACTGGACCCAAAATGCTCTCCAACTGACACTTCAGTCACTTGGCCGACCTCTTTTTCTGAGGGGAGGTCTCGTGTTGCATCCGCCTGGGTCGCACAGAGCCCACTACACCTTGATTTAGGAAACTTTCTTAGACATATTTGACAAATTCCACCACGTATGGTCCTTTTACACTCTGGGTGACCCAGTAAATCCATGGGAAGTTAAATTCTCCATCCAATACTACTCTATTATTTTTATAGGAACCTGCAATCTCACTGCACATTTTCTCCTCTCTTACCCGCTAGCTATTTGGGGGTCTAGAACACCATCCCAGCAGACTGACAATTCCCTTTTTGTTTCTAACTTATAAAAATATGGCCTCATTTGAGGACCGCTTAACAATATTGTCTGTCGGCACTGTTTTTACATTCTCCCTAATCGAAAGGACAACCGCCCCCCCCCCACCTCCTCACTTACTTGTCCTTCTGTCACGCCTGTAGCTTCTGTATCCTGGAACACTGCGCTGCCAGTCCTGCCCTTCTCTCAGCCATGTTTCTGTTATGGCTATAATATCCCAGTCTCCAGAGCTAATCCATGGTCTGAACTTGTCTGCCTTACCAGTCAGGCTTCGTGCATTGAAATTAATGCCCTTTAAAACAGAAGTCTTTTCCCTCCCGAAACTGTGCCCTGGATAGGAAACTTGCTCCCGATGGCTGATATATTTTCCCCTGATTAGTTGATGGGCCCTCTCTTATTCAGAGTCCCAACTCCCTGCCAAGCTAGTTTAAATCCCGCTGCATAACACGAGCAAATCTCCTTCCAGTGATACTGGTGCCCCTCTGCTTCCATTGGAAACCATCCTCCTGGTACAGGTCACCTCTACCCCAGAAAAGATCCCAATGACCTAAGAACTGGAAACCCTGCTCCCTACACCAGCTCCTCAGCCACACATCCATCTGGCCGATATTTCTTTTTCTATCCTCACTGGCGTGTGGACTGGGAGTAATCTGGAGATCATTAACGTCAATATCCTTTTTTTTTAACTTCTCCCTGTACTCATTTCACAGGGGCCTATCTCTTTGTCTACCTCTGTCATGTGGACCAATGTGCACAAATACCTCTGGCTATTCACCCTCCCCTTCAGAATATTCAGTAACCACTCAGAGACATCCTTGACCCTGGTACCCGGGAGGCAGCACACCATCCTGGGGTCACTTCTGCAGCCACACAGTCTCCTGTCTGTCCCCCTCACAACTGAGTCTCCCATCAGTATTGCGATCATTAGAGAGGATCTAGCAAACAGAGACAAGGAGGAACTCCCTGTAATTGGGTGCATATTAGGAAAGTGGAGTATATTAAAGTGATGTAGTGAGAACGCAGGGCTGGTGTGTTCCTTGAAGAGTGGATAGTAAAGGCAGCAAGTCCACGGAATACTTATCAAGTGACATCGTGAGTTCGATAAAGAAAGTACAGTGTAATAAAATGAGGTGAAGACCTTCACAAGTATAGAGAGTGCAAGGGGATTGTGGAAAATGAAGGACAAAAAATAGTCATGAAATATATTTGGCAGATATGATTGTGGAAAAGCCACAGGTACTTTATCAGCATCGTGAGAGTAAGAGGATTCCCAGTGAAAGAGGGAGGCCTGTGAGAAACCAAAGGGACAATCTGTGCATGGAGCCAGAACAAGTAGGTGATGTCTTCAATGAATACTTCTCGTCTGTATTCACACAGGAAAAAGACATTGTAGATGGGGATTTCAATTGGGATTGTGAGGTTCGAGAATATGATAAGATCAATAACGAGGAGGTATTAAATAGTTTCACAGGCATAAAGGTGGAGAAATCACCAGGACCCAATGAAATGTATCCCAGGATGCTAAGGTAAGGGAGGAGACTTCTGGGGCCCTGGTCGATATATTTAATACTTTGCTGCCACAGGTGAAGTGCCGAATGACTGGAGGATCGCTAATGTGGTTCCTTTATTCAAGAAGGGCAGCAGGGATAGGCCTGGTAATTACAGAGCAGGTAGTCTGACAGCAGTAGGGGGGGGGGGGGGGAATTGGGAACAATTCTGAGGTACAGGTTTGATCAATAACTGGAAAGGCAGGGACCGATTCGTGATAGTCAGCATGGATTTGGAAGAGGAAGATAATGTCTGATGAAATCAGCTGAGATTTCTTTGAAATTATGATTGAAGATATTGATGAGGCCGGTGCAGATGATTTGTGTTCCATGGAATTCATTAAGGCCTCTGACAAGGATCCACGTGGAAGGCTGGTCCAAAAGGGAAGAGCCCATTGCATCAAAGGCAAGTTGCCAAATTGGATCCAATATTGTTGGAGGGTTGGTTTTGTGATTGAAAGTCTTTGCCCAGCGGTTGTACCACAGGGATCTGTGCAGGAACCATTGCTGTTCCTTATGGGCATTAATCACTCGAATGTGAAAGCAGAAGGTATCATTAGTAGGTTTGCAGATGACATGAAAGGTGAGGGCGTTGTCCACAGTGAGGGGGATGGTCTCAGGCTACAGTCTGAAGGTTGAGGCTGGGACAGAATTTCAAGAGAGTCATTTCAATCGACAATCCAGGCAAGAGCGCAGCAGGCAATGAGGGAAAACTGATCAATTAAGCTGCATTTACTTTAATGTAAAAGGCCTAACAGGTTATACAGATGAACGCATGGCATGGAAGGGAGCATGGGACAGGGATATCACAGGAATTACAGAAACATAGCTGAGGGAGGGGCAGGACAGGCAGCTCAATGTTCCCGGGACAGATGCTACAGGAAGGATAGAAGGGGAGGCAAGACAGGAGGGGGATCGGTGTTTTTGATCAGTGCACACATCACTGCAGCACTGAGAGAGGATATTCCCGAGGATCGCCCAGTGAAGCTGTATTAGTAGAACGAAGAAATACGGCTGGATGATCAGTTTGATATGACGGTACTACAGGCCCGCAGTAGTCAGCGGGAAATTGAGCAGCAAATATGTCGGAGATCTCAGATATCTGTAAGAATGATAGGGTTGTAATGGTCGGGGATTTAACTTTCTAAACCTAGACTGGGACTGCCATAATGTTCACAGCTTGGATGGGAGGAATTTGTTCAGCGTGTTCAAGAAAACTGTCTCAGTCAGTATGTAACTGTTCTGACCGGAGAAAGGGTTGAAACCTGACCTCCCTTCGGGAAACAAGGAAGAGAAAGGGGCTGAAGTGTTTGTGGGGGAGCACTTTGGCAAAGTCACCACAATTATATTAATTTGAAAATAGCGATGGAAAAGGACAGGCCTGGTCCACAAGTTAAAGATCGAAACTGGCCTTGCCCCAGTCCAGAAGGTATTAGGCAAAACTGTCAAAAAGTTGATTCGTGGAGGCTATTTACAAGTAAAGGGAAGTCGGGCAAGTGGGATTCTTTTAAAAGAGAGATTAATTAAGATTTCAGGGGCAGCATATTCCTGTTACTGTGAAGGACAATGCTGACGCAAGTGGGAAACACTGGATGCTCTCTGCTCTATGCATGTTGAGTAATCTTACCTCACTGCAGGATTTATTGAAGGCTCCAGATCTCCCTGCTCTTTGTCTGTCTGGCTGACTAACCATTTTCAATGTGGTGATGGATGGGACATCCGGCAGCTGGGAAATCTATTGAGTCAGGAAATTCCTGAGTACCTACAGGAGACAGAGAAATAGACTGAATGGGAGCTTAGACTGATGCAGTGAGGGTTACGCATGGAGAATAGTAATGTTTCCTACAGAGATCTGGAAAATCCCAGTGTCCATCCCTGGCCTGTGCTGCTGCGTCTCTCTGGAGTGCAGAATTCTGCGGGCTCAGGATCTGGAGTAGCTGCAAGAGTGAGAGACGCTGACAGAGGCAGCAATTAGACACACACAGTAAGAGATAACACATGGAGAGAGACTGAGTGATATCATCAGAGTTCTGGAAGGTATCAGGATCAAACAATCATGAAGGAAAACAGGTTTAGCTTCATGATACACTGGTATCAGTGTTCAGGGATAAATAGCCTGTGAGCAGACAAAGTAACGTCCTAGTGATTTTGTTGCTAGAGCATGTATCCCAAATCTCAGCTAAAGTTCAGGAGAGGCAGGTTTGAACCACATCATCTGAAATGGTGGAATTTGAAATAAATTATTTAAAAAATAGTAATTGAAAATCTATAAATCCAAACACTGATGTACAATAAATCCAAACACTCGCCATTCAGAGAAGGACATCTGCCCATCCTTACGTGGTCTGCACGACATACCCACAGCAAAGTGTTTGCCTCCGAATTACCCTCTGAAATGGCCAAGCAAGTTACCCAGAGTAAGGGCAGCTAGGGCTGGGCAAGAAAGGCTGGTCAGCCAGAGATACCCACATCCCGTACCTGGTTTAAAAAACAATCAATTAGGATGGTCCCAGTGCAACTCAGCTGGGACCAGTGTCCTGGCCAATCATGTCGGTAGGTTTATGGACAGGGCTTTAAACTGACAGAGGGTTCAGGTGAAGGGAGGTTTCCAAATCCAAATAGAAAAGGTGACGCATGTGAACAGCACGTCTGAAGACAAGCAGAAAGGAACAGGAAGGGACAAATTTTAACTTTACTGTACATTAGTGAATCGATTTGTGACAGGAAATTTTGGGAAAGAGTAAATTATGTTTTTTTTTTGGAATGGAAAAAGTCTCTGCAACAAGGTAGACTAATTTGTGACACAGAGATGAAAGAGATTTAGACACCAGGGAGACGTGGTTACCGGGCGAACAAAATTTGGAACATAAATATTCAATGTTTCACAACCATGCGGAAATTCAGTCAAAATGGGCAACACTAACAATAATGGAGAACAAAGCCATTACAGGGAAAGCATTTGGCCGCAGATCATGAAGTAGATCAGTCTGCATGTAAATTCTGGCTACTACTTGCCAAGGACACAAGCAGCAGAACAGTTTTAGCCACCGAACAGCATTTCATTGCTCATCACTGCATTAAAGAGGAACTCATTGGAATTTTCAATAAAGGCATTGTGATAATTTAGTGAAACTTCAATATTCATATAATCTTGATAATCACACTGACAAGAGTGATATTTTGAGAGGAGATTATAGATTTCTTTCCAGTGCTTCTTTGAATAACACATTGCGCAACTAGTCCCTCACTGACTAAGGATACAAATATCTCAGAGCGACCGTGTGTCATGAAACTTAGTGAGTAATGTCATCTGGGGCGATCCCCTGGGAAATTGGGTAAAGTACTGTTTAAAGAAATATGAAGTTTTAAATTGAATCACAGAAAGGGCAAGTTACATCTAGAAACAAAAACAGCCACTGACATGAGTTTGGGAGGAGAACTGACCAAGGTAAACAGGCTAAACAGACTGAAACGTGTGTCTGTAAGTGGATAATGGAAAAAAAATTGAAGGAACAGTGTAAAACACTCAACAAAAGAACGTTCCATTGAAACAGACAAAACCTCAGCAAGAAATTCCCACCCATTCCTCACTCAGGACAAAATGGATCATGTCATATTATGAGGCTTAGACGATTACCACAAATTACTTAAAATCCTGACATGAGAGAGTTTAAGCAGTAAGTGTTAAAGGAATTGCAAAGGGTCTGCTAGCAGGGGGAAGGGCAATGGAAAGAGGAATCACTGTCAGGGTTTAATGACGTGATATTAACAGGGAGAGGTGAAGGTGCTGGAGGTGGTGAGAGTGTTACAGAGAGTGGTCCGGGCCTGAACAGTGTTACAAAGCCAGTATGAATTGCTGCAGCTGGAGGGGTTTGCAGGGGTAGGGAAGGACATATGTATTTTTATTTATTCATTCATGGGATGAGGGTGTTACTGATTGGACCGGCATTCTTTGCTCCACTGGTAATTACCCAGAGTGTCGCACAGAGTCAGCCATATTGCTGTGGGTCTGGATTCACATGTTGGCAAGACCATGTCAGAATGTCGGATGTTCTTCCCTAAAGGAGCTAAGTGAACCTGATGAGTTCTTCCGACTGATCAACAACGCTTTTATGGAGGCCACACCAATGTCTTGTATGAAGGTAACCATCCAAAACACCAGCTTCACCAGCCTGTCTAACAATGTCGCCACTTTCAAGGAACTGTGTACCTGGATCCCTGGGTCACTGACTGGCAACATTACCCAGGGCCCGAACATTAACTGTACAAGTCCCACCCTGGTTTGTTTCACCAAAATGAAACACTTCACATTTATCTAAATAAACTCCATGTGCTATTCTTCAGCCCACTATCCCAGCAGTATTGTCCATCCTGTTGTTTCATAGATAACCCTCTTCACTGTCCACTCTGCCACCATTTCAGTGTTACCCAAAAAAACTTACTTACCAGGAAACCAATATTCCCATCCAAACCATTTACCCAAATGACAAACAACAGTGGTTCCACGACACCACTGGTCACATGCCTCCAGTCAGGAAAACAACATGTCTGCCATCACCCTCTGTCTCCTACCATCAATCCAATTTTGTATCCAGTTCCTTCGCTTCTAATGAATGCCATATCTTTTTACATTGATCTGGGCTTTTTACCCAGTTTACCACACGGAACGTAGAACACAGAACAGTACAGTACAACACCCTTCGGCCATGATGCCATGCCAACCTTTTATCAGTCTGTAAGATCGAACTAACCTACATGCCCTTCATTTTACTGCCATCCATGTGCCTATCCAAGAGTCTATGAAATGTCCCTCTTGTATCTGACTCTCCTACCACCGGTGGTAGTGCATTCCAACCACGCAACACACTTTGTGTAAAGAACCTATCTCTGAAGATTCTCCTTACCCATCCACCAATTACCTTAAAATTATTTATGCCCACATAAAATAGCCATTTATGCCATGGTATAAAGAAGTCTCTCACTATTCACTCTATCTATGTCTCACGTCACCTTTTTCACTTCTACAAAGTCGCCCCGCACCCTTCTTACTTCAATGACAAAAGGCTTACCTCCCTCAACCTTTCTTCATAAGGCATGGTCTCCAGCACAGGCAGCATTCTGGTAAATCTCCAATTTACCCTCGCTAAAGCGTCCACTGCATTCCTGTACTGAGGGGACTAGACCTGAACACAATATTCCATGTGGAGTCTAACCATGGCTCTATAGAGCTGCAGCATAGCCTCACAGCTTGAAAACCCAATCCCCCAGCAATTGAAAGCCAACACAACATATTCCTCCAAAGAAACCCTATCAGCTTGGGTGGCAACTTTGAGAGACCCAAGATCTCTTTGTTCCACAACACTACCAAGTATTCTGCCTTTAACCCTGCATTCTGCATTCAAGTTCGACCTTTCAAAATGAATCATTTCACACTTTTCCAGATTGAACTCCATCTGCCACTTCTCAGCCCAGCTCCTCATCCTATCAATATCCTGCTATAATCGGCAACCGACCTCCACACTATCCACCGCTCCAGCAACCTCCATGTCATTGGCAAAATTACAAATCCATTCTTCCACAACCACATCCAAGTCCGTTTATAAATAAATCACAAAGAGGAGAGTTCCTGCAACCGATCCCTGCAGAACACCACTGGTCACCAAGCTCCATGCTGAATGTTTCCCATCTATCATCACCCTCTGTCTTCTATGGGCCTGGAATTCTATATCCAGACAGAGAGGTTTCCCTATATCCCATGCCTCTGTATTTTTTTTAATGAGCCATAACGGTTTTTTGTCACACTCTCGAATGATTCAATAAGATTTGTGAGGGAGAGACCTGTCCCTTACAAAGCCATGCTGACTATCTCGAATCAAACTATGGTTTTCTACGGAGTCATAAGTCCACTCTTTCAGAGTCCTCTCCAATAATCTGCAAACCACAGACATAAGAACGTGAGGCCTGTAATTCACAGAATTTTCCCTATTCCCTTTCTTGAACAAGGGAGTAACATTTGCCACCCTCAAATCATGTGGTACGACTTCGGTGGACAGTGTGGGTGCAAAGGTCATTTCCAATGGCGCAGCAATCCATTCCCTCGCTTTGTGCAGTAACTTTGGACACATCCCGTCTGGTCCAATAGACTTATCTATCTTTATGTTTTACACAATTCTCAGCACATCCTCCTTCTTAACATCCACCTGTTCACATATATCAGTCCTTTTCACGCTGTCCTCACAAATAACAAGGTCCCTCTCAGGAGTGAATACCGAAGCACAGTATGCATTAAGGACCTCCCCTACCTCCTATGACTCCAGGCACAAGTTCCCTCAGCTATCCCAGATCGGTCCTACCCTCACTCTGACCATCCTCTTGTTCCTCACATAAGTGGAGAATGCCTTACGGTTTTCCTTAATCCTTCCCAACAAAGCTTTTTCATGTCCAGCTGTCCGAAGTCCATTCTTCAGTTCCTTCCTGGCTACCTCCAGTGAGGAACCAGAGTGTGGAAACAGGCCATTTAGCCCAACAACTCCATCGGTGAGGGAATACGTTTGGGCGGGATGCTCATCAGAGAGTCCATACGGACCCTCTGAATAACATCCCTCCCAAAATTATTCCCCCACCTATTACTGTCCATTTATCCTAACTAACGTGTCAATCCTGCACATCCCTGAACACTATGGGTAATTTACCATTTGCAAGGTTTGTGAAGGTTTGAAGCCCAGGTTAAGATTTAGGGTGTAGGTTTGCTCGCTGAGCAGTAGTTTTGATATCCAGACGTTTCGTTACCTGGCTAGTAACATCATCAGTGGCGACCTCCAAGTGAAGCGAAGCTGTTGTCTCCTGCTTTCTATTTATATCTTTCTCCTGGATGGGGTTCCTGGAGTTTAGATTAGATTAGTTTACATTACAGTGTGGAAACAGGCCCTTCGGCCCAACAAGTCCACACCGACCCGCCGAAGCGTAACCCACCCATACGTTTACCCCTTACCTAACACTACGGGCAATTTAGCATGGCCAATTCACCTGACCTGCACGTCTTTGGACTGTGGGAGGAAACCGGAGCACCCGGAGGAAACCCACACAGACATGGGGAGAACGTGCAAACTCCACACAGTCAGTCGCCTGAGTCGAGAATTGAACCCGGGTCTCTGGCGCTGTGAGGCAGCAGAGCTAACCACTGTGCCACCGTGCCGCCCATAATGGTGATGTCATTTCCTGTTCGTTTTCTGAGGGGTTGATAGATGGCATCTAGATCTATGTGTTTGTTTATGGCGTTGTGTTGGAGTGCCAGGCCTCCAGGAATTCTCTGGCATGCCTTTGCTTAGCCTGTCCCAGGATAGATGTGTTTTCCCAGTCGTAATGGTGGCTTTTTTCATCCTTGTGTAGGGCTACGAGGGAGAGAGGGTCGTGTATTTTTGTGGCTATCTGGTGTCAGTGTATCCTGGTGGCTAACGTTCTTCCTGTATGTCCTTTGTAGTGTTTGTCTCAGTGAGGACCAGTACAGCAGAGGGTAAAGCAGGACCCTCACAAGATGGTGGGATTGAAGCTTTGAATATCTCTGCTCCTTGCCCAGCGTTGTATCTATGTCCTATATCTGTCAGCCATATTTCCGTTCTGGCTGAAATATCCCTGTCCCCAGTGCCAAACCATGCTCGGAGCTCATCTGCCTTACCTGCCAGGCCTCATGCGTTGCCAGTCAGCCAACCTCCCCACCCCCCCCAGCCACCCCCAACGAAGGGATACCAATGTCCCTCTGGTTCAAGTCCAACCCGCCCCGCCTTTGACAGGCCACCTCTACCCCAGAGGAGATCCCAAAGAACTGAAAACCCTGCCCCCGACATCCTGCTCCTCAGCCACACCATCCATCCGGCCTATCTTTTTATTTCTATCCTCACAGGCACGTGGCACTGGGAGTAGTCTTGAGATCACTACCCTAAAGGTCCTGCCTTTCAAAGTCTTACCTAACGCCTGATATGCATTTCACAGGACCCCATCCCTTTGTCTACCTCTCTCATGTGGACCGATGTGCACAATGACCTCTGGCTGTTCACCCTGCCCTTCAGAATGTTCAGTAACCGCTCAGAGACCTCCTTGACCCTCGCACCCGGAAGGCAGCACACCATTTGGGGTCACTGCTGCAGCCACACAGCCTCTTGTCTGCCCCACTCACAAGTGAGTCTCCTATAATGAGACAGGATGTGGCAAACAGAGACAAGGCTGAACTACCTGCAGTTAGGGCTATATTTGGAAAGTGGAGTTTGTGGAAGTGATACAGTGAGGATCCATGGCCAGAGTGTTAGTAAAGTGGGAATGACAAAGGCAGCAATCCAGTGAATACTGATCAAGTGATATCGTGATTTTGATAGACAAAATACTGTTCAATAAAAGCAGGTGAAGCTCTTTACGAGTATAGAAAGGGTAAGGGGTCCTTAAGAATGAGAGGCGAGCAATGGGCATGAAATATACTTGACAGACAGTATTAAGGAAAAGTTACAAGATATTTTATAACTACAGTCAGAGACAGAGGATTCCCAGCTAAAGAGTGCAACCTGTTAGAAACCAAAGGGATAATCTGGGCATGGAGCCAGAGGAAGTAGGTGAAGCCTTAAATGAGTACTTCCCATCTATATTCAGACAGAAGAAAGACATTGTAGACGCGGATTTCTGTTGAGATGGTGAGGTTCGGGAATATGTTAAGATCAATAAGGAGGAGGTATTAAATGTTTTCACAGGCATAAAGTTGGAGAACCTCCCAGTGCCCAATGAAATGTATCCCTGGCTGCTATGGGGGGTAAAAAAAAGGAGATTGCTGGGGCCCTGGTGGATATACTTAACACTTTCCTGTCCACAGGTGAAGTGCCAAATGACTGGAGGATCGCAAATATGGTTCCTTTGTTCAAGAAGGGCAGCAGGGATAGCCAAGGTAATTACAGAGCAGATAGTCTGATAGCAAGGGGAGGGAAATTATTGGAAACAATTCTGAGGGACAGGATGAGTCAATGATTGGAAATGCAGGAAATAACTAGGGCTAGTCAGCACGGATTTGATACAGGAAGATCCTGTCTGATGAATTCAGCTGAGTTTTCTTTGAAATCACGATGAGGGCTGTGCAGATGATGTGGGTTCCTTGGAGTTCACTATGGCCTTTGACAAGGTCCCACATGGAAGGCTGGTCCAACACATCAATGGCATCCAAGGCAAGTTGGCAAATTGGATCCACAACTGTTGGAGGGTTGTTTTTTATTTCAAATTCTTTCACCAGTGGGTTTACCACAGGGATCTGTGCAGGAACCTTTGCTGTTTGTATGTACATTAATACCTTGGATGTGAAAGCAGAAGGAATCATTATTATAAAGAAGGAGAAAGAAGGAGCACAAGTTTATCCAGTGGGGTTGTTCATGAGTATTTTAACCAAACACTTCACACAATGATCTGATCAGTATTTCAAACAGTCACTAGGAATTGGAACCGCAGAAAATTTCTCCAATGAAACGAACCTTGCATCCTTCCACAAATTTCAGCTTTGTGTGAATCATACAACGATTCATCATCCAGCGGGATCACTGACTTGCCAACTGTATAAGGTCCATCAACTTTCTTCAGCAATCACAGCTTCTGTACACAGCCACCTGTGCTGTGCTCAGTGTCATTTGTTGCACCCAGGCCACAGCACATTTCTTCTTCATGAGTTTATGAGCCTTGTGCCTGATCTGTCTGATCTGTTTAATAAACGTTTCCTATCACTTCAGCCCATCTCCTCACAATTCTAAAGTTATGAATAAAATAGGGCGTCAGACCAAATGTTAGACAAAGTGGAAGTATGCCACTCAGCCCATCGAGTCTGCCCCAATATTCAAAAAACTCATGGTTGATCTGATAATCTTCAACTCGATTCTGCTCACTTACCTCGACAAAGTTTCATCATCTTTCCGGTTAACTATCTGGCACGGTTTGAAAATACCCAACAACTCAACCTCAGCAGTGTGTGCCGCAAAAATGCCACAGACATTCTGACCCCGAGCAAAGAAATTACTCATCATTTCTGAATTCAATAGGCAATATCTAATTCTGAGTTCATGTCGATTGGTGCTCTCCTCACACCTGCTTGTATCTACCCTGTCAAGCTCCAATGAATTTTGAACGTTTATAAATGTTATTATGTGATTATAGAGCTCCCCTCCACCTCCTTTGTTTCAAGGATAATAATCCCAGCCGAACCAATCATTCCGCGAAGCTCCATTTTATACAGAGTTAGCAACACATTTGTAAATCTCTGCTGTCCCTTACAGCGTCCTTACATATTATTAAGACAGGTGGAGAAATTTCGGCGAGGAAACGAGTTGAAATTTCAGGCGCAGATGGGAATTGGAACTTGAAATCAGAAAGCGATTGGAATCGGATTGATCCACAGAAGGACCAAATGCAGCAATGATAACTCTGACAAATGAGAATCTAATCATATTCGATTGAAATTCAATGGCTTCATTGTAACTGAATTCCGCAGTGTGATCGCCCTGGGTGCTAGTATTTCAGAGGAATGGAACCTGACCGCCCATATAAAGAAGTTGACTGCAATAACATGTCCGACGGTCGACTTTGTTTGATTATTAACTCAACTCTTGTCTCCGTGAAGCCTACGTTGTTCGCAAGCACAAATTAGATGTTTAACAGAACTCTCTCCATTTGACTAGGTGGGTGCAGCTTCAATACCACTGAGGGAACTGGACACCCTCCACGACAATGCAGTCACTTAACTGTACATTCTTCAATACCTGAAAATTTATTCCCTTAACTGCTAAGGCACAATTGCAGCAGAGTGCACCACCTAGAAGATTCACTTGAGTAACTCATCCAAGTTTTGTTGACAGAACCTTCAATGCTTTACCGACTATAATACAAGGTTGAAGATGCACTGAAACGTCACCGTTTGCAAATTACCCTCCAAGGAACATACCAGCATGACTTGGAGAGAAATCCGTGGTAAATTCATTGAGTCGTGAAGCGGTCTTGATGGGCAAAGAGTTATACTTCAGCCCTCCCTCTTTTATCATACAATTTCTTTAAAAAAAATGACTATTGCATTGACCAGACTTGTACACATTCCTTTAGTTGTTTCCTAAACTGGCGCTTGCTAAAGATCGAATATCATCCTCAGCCTGTGGTCAACAATAGAAAATAGCCAAAAAACCCTTTCGAACAACTGATCTCCCTGTCCAATAATTACATTCTCCATTTTCCCTTTCTACCTGATTGTTACATCCCTGCGGTCCCTGACATTATTCATCATAGTCAACTACACAACTTCTAAAACATGACTCCGACAACTAAGTTTGAATTATTGATCAACATCAGGAAACAGTGGTACTCCACTGGAAACAGGCATCCAAACATGGTTCATTTTTGGATGGGATGAATACCTGAAATAACAGCAGAATCGGACCCTTGCTGTCATTTGTAAACCTGATGGTGGCTCTGCAGGTTGGTCTCCTGACTGATTCTTTCTCACATATGGGAGCGGTGAATGACCTGTCCAAATTGTGACTGAGCAAGTGAGTTTACACTTCAGCGGGTAATTGAATCCCTTCCTGCAGACCCCGCCCGCATGGACCTGACTTCATTGCGGCGTGGGTAGCCTTGTGTCTGTTTAGTTTGGATAAGCAGTTGAATTTGAGTCCACGCTGAGACGACTCCCAATTATCCCCCTCATCCATGTTTTTTTTTATACTTCCTTATTCTCCCACGGAGTGTGACCATCATAGTCTGAACAGCACTTGCTGTTCATCCTTAACTCTCCTTGACCTAAGTCAGAGGGAATTTATGGGTGAACCGTACTATTGTGCGGCTGGAGTCATATATTGGCAGGTCTCGTTAAGGACGGTAGATTTCCCTTTTGAAGGGAAATGAATTAATGTTTTTTCAGCAAATTAAAACTTTTTGTCACTTTTCCTCTGAGCGGGTTTATATTCCAGATTTTATTAATCAAATCTAATTATCTGCAGCTGCCATGCTCCATTCTCCAAGGGTAGCTAGCCCAAATATCGCCATTACATTTGCGGATGACACGAAGATTGGTGGAGTAGCAGAAATCAAAGGGGACTCTCAAAGAATGAAGGATAATATAGATAGACAGGAGAGTTGAGCGGACAATTGGCAAATGGAGCTGAATCCAAGCAAATATGAGGTAATGCATTTTGGGAAGTCTAATTCTCCAGCCAAATATACTGTAAACGGAAGAGCATTGGGTAAAGTTGATGAGCAGAGTTCAAGTCCTTTGTACCCTGAAGGTGGCTACACAAGTGGTTCGAGTGGACAAGACGGCATATAGCATGCTTGCTTTCACTGGACGGGGTATTGAGTATAAGAGCTGGCTGGTCAAGCTAAAATTGTAAAAGATTTTGTTTAAATCGCATTTAGAATGTTGTGTGCTGTTCTGGTCGCCAAATTACCAAAACAATGTGCACGTTTATGAAAGAGTGCAGGGAAAGTTTATGAGAATGTTGCCTGGTACAGAAGGTGCTAGCTCTGAGGAGAGGTTAAGTAGGTTACGTTTGTTTTCACTAAAAAAAAATGAGATTGAGTGGGACCTGATTGTCGTCTACATAATCATGAAGGGTATAGCCAGGGAGGATAGAGATAAGCTTTTTCCCAAGGTGAGGCATTCACTAATGACATGTCACGCGTTCAAGGTGAGAGGTGAAACGTTTAAGAGAGATCGACGTTGGAAGTATTTTACACAGAAGGTGCTAGGTACCTGGATAGAGTTGCCCGCAGAGGTAGTAGAGGCAAGCTCAGTAGATTCATTTCAGGTGCGTCTGGACAGATGCATGAGTAGGTGGGGTGCAGAAGGATACAGATGGTTTGGAATTTGTAATAGGTTTCGACAGTGGATCAGCTCAGGCTTCGGCGTCTGTTCTTGGGCTGTAATTTTTCTGTGTTCTCTGTTCTTCTGTGTTCACTACACTACCAACTTCATGCTACATTGCTACATCTCAGAGAATGACATTGTCAATTCCAATTATCACAGAGGGAATGAGAATATGACATGTGGCTGTGTCGGAATGAATGTGATATACGCTGAATTGGAGTGTTTACTGGAGCTAGAGGCTGATGTGGAGACGATGTGATCAAATACAGCTCTTACTGTCAAAGTAAGAAAACAGCGCAATGTTAAGGAACATTTCAGAGAAAGCTTTCAATTAATCGACCTCCCGCTTCAGGCTCCAGCACGCTTCCGCTGAGCCAATCTGCAGTGCGGGTTAATGCTGCTATTGTATCTTAATAATCTAATAAACGGAGACAAATATGCCCTTCCTCCCCGCCTTTGACCAGGACCCTTCCCAGCTTTGGAATGTCATGCGCCTCTGTTCCATCATAGAAGAACCACGTCCTCACTTTCAAACCAATCATTTCATTTCGATACCGTGGTTGTGAGATCATTTCTCATGGAGCAGCTTTTACAACATGGACATAGATTATTGGAGCATCAGGCTCAGGAAAAGGACACAGGGTAGCAGTGAGGAAAAGAAAATTTATTTAAAGTACCTCTTTCTGTGGACTTCTACATCATTTATTTTACTTGCTCATTTGGCTCTATCTAGTCTATTGTGTGCAGTTCTGCAATTCCAATGATACCATGGATATGATAGCACTGGAAATGATGCTGGACAGATTTACCAGGATATTGTCTGGGTAGAAGAGTTTTAGTTATGAAGAAAAATTGGATAGTCTGGAGATGTTTTTCTTACAGCAGAAGAAATTGAGAGGAGACATGTTTGAGATGTACAAAATAATCAGGAATATGGATGGTGTAGACTGAAATAAACGTTTCTCTTTGATGGTGAGGTCGATCACGGGGGGAGGGGAGGGTGGCATAGACTTAAGGATAGAAGAGGAAAGATTTGAGTGAACGCGCAGAGAAATGTTTTGAAACAGCGGTTGGTTGAAATCTGGAAATCAGTGCATGCAAAAGTTGGAGAGGCAGAAATTCTCAAAACTTTCAGAGGTATTCAGATGTGAATTTTGTGATGCCAAGACAGACGAGGCTATAGCCCAAGTGATTTAAAAAAGTGTTCGGATAGTTAAGCGAATGTTAATTTCCAGTAATACTAAATAGGCTTCTTCTTACATAAAATTCCTGGATAGCACCACCGCCGTTTCTGCGTGAGATCAGGTTCAATTCTCTTCCAGGATGAATGCTTGCATATTGGGAGGGCTCAGTTGGTAGAACTGCACCTTTCCACGCCAGAAACCCGCCTTCGATTCCAGACTTGTGTGACTGACTGAGTGGAATTTGCACTCTCATGCTCTCTCTCTCCCTTGTGGGTTTCCTCTGGCTTCTCCGATTCCTTCCCACAGTGCAAAGGTGTGCAATTCAGGTCAATGGCAAACAAAATCTGAATGGACTGGAAGTGTTATAAATCAGAGACAAAAGTCAGAATTGTAGCTCGGGGAGAACAGAATGACCATTTCGGGTCAACAGACCCTTCCTCGGAACTGTTTTTAATTCGCAATGTTGACACTGATTTCTCTCCACTGATGCTGCCTGACTCGCTGAGCTTTTGGAACAATTTCTATATTTGTAGGTGGATCATAAATGCGGATTTAAAAAGATTGAGTGGGGGAGTGTGAATCTCTTCCACGGCACAGTGCAGACTCAACTGGCCAAATGGTTTCTGTATGCACTGTGTCTTATTCCATTAACTCTGTATCTATAAGTCTTTTTTTCCTTTTTTAGTCTTTGTTTTTCACATCTCTCCTGTCATGTGAATTGCAGAACAGGACAATCGACGTCTCGGGGATAAGCCACCAACAAACCGTTACCACCTGACGCCTGGAAGATGAACGCCTCATATTCTGCCTTGGGACCCTGCAACCACACGGGAAAAATGTGGATTTCAACGGCTCCTCATTTCCCTTCCCCCCACATTATTAGAGTCTGAAGCATCCAACTCTGCATCACCCTCCGGACCCATACATCTCTCCCCCTCTGACATATCACCTCCTCCCATGCCTCGATCCACCATTCGCTTTCCCAGCTACCTTGCACCCAACTCCAACCCCCTACCATTTATCGCCCAGCCCCCACCCACAAGACTCATTCCTGAAGAAAGACTTATGCCAGAAACGTCGATTCTCCCGCTCCTCGGATACTGCCTGACCTGCTGTTCTCTTCCAGCACGACACTATCGCCATGTCGAAGATAGACGATCTCAGCTCAGACTCGTTACTTGAGAGCGGAGAAAGCTGAATGAGGAAGTGATTAAGGTGAATAGTAAGGGGATAGATATGTGTGATGGGAATAAACTTCTAATGGGAAGAATTAACAACCGGGGACCTCTGTCAAACGCAAATGAGAAGATGTTCAGAGGAGATATAGGAATAACGTTTTCACTCTGAGAGTGTTGTTTATTTGGAATTCACTGTTTGAACGTGTGGGAAAGCTGTGCGTCAGGAGTATTTAGCCGAATACTTGAGAAGTTAGAGCGCACATGGATAAGGACCAGGTACTGGAAAGTGGGGTGAAGTTAAATAGATGTCTGATGAAAGAACTGAACACTGTACAGAAAATACAGAGCATGAAAGCATGGGAAGGGTAAAGACATGGAAACTACTGGCGATCTGTTACAAGAGGCTGCAGAATGTTACACTCGTCAGAAAGGTCACTGGGGCAGGATGGGGCCATTGTGGCAGGATAGGAAACGAATAGTGGAATGCACCTACACTAATTAGCAGAGTCAGACTGGGCTGAAGGTTACAATGTCAGACTGAGATAAAAGTAATTAGTAAAGTCACCCTTGCCTACTCAATATCATCATGGCAGTTTGGGACAAGTCGTGACAATACATACTTCGGACATGACTTTAAATAAATAATTGATAGTACAGTCAGACTGCTTGAGACGCTTGTAGATGGAAAGATATGACATTAAATATCTAATCAGTAGTTAGTAGAGTCAGCTTGGGACAGGAAAACATTGTGATAAATGGGGTAGCTAAATATCTAATCATGACAGGTTAGTCTGGGATGGAAGTTCATTGTAGCACAGGTGGCAGTAGAATTCCTAATGGTGACAGTAGAATAATATTAAGTAGAATTATGAAAAACCATAGTGGCAGAAGTAGAACGATAATGGGAACCAACACTATTGGCTTATTGTATAGCTGGAGTGAGGTAATTCTGACTAACACAGTTTTCATTCTGATAAGCTAACAAAACATGATTAAAGAAAGGTTATAAAGTGATGGAGTTTCATTCAGATACATGTGACTGCTGCACTTTGGAAAAGCAAATCTTAGCAGGACTTATACACTGAATGGAAAGGTCCGAGGCAGTGTGGCTGAACAAAGAGACCTGGGAGTGCAGGTTCATGGCTCCTTGAAAGTGGAGTCGCAGGTAGATAAGGTAGTGAAGAAGGCGTTTGGTATGCTTTCCTTTTTTGGTCAGAGTGTTGAGTACAGGAGTTGGGAGGCCATGTTCCGGCTGTACAGGACATTGGTTAGGCCACTATTTGAATATTGCGTGCAATTCTGGTCTCCTTCCTACCAGAACGAGGTTATGAAACTTGGAAGGGTTCAGAAAGGTTTACAAGAATGTTTCTAGGGTTGGAGGATTTGAGCTACAGGGAGAGGCTGAACAGGCTGGTGTTGTTTTCCCTGGAGCGTCGAAGGCTGAGGGGTGACCTGAAAGAGATTTACAAAATTATGAGGAGCATGGATATCATAAATAGACAAAGTCCTTTACCTGGCTCGGGGAGTTCATAACTAGAGGGCATAGATTTAGTTTGAGAGGGGAAAGATAAAGAGACCTAAGGGGCAAGTTTTTCACACAGAGTTTGGTACGTGAATGGAATGAGTTGCCAGATGATGTGGTGGAGGCTGGTACAATTGCAACATTTAAGAGGCATGTGGATAGGAAGGGTTTGGAGAAATATGGGCCAGGTGCTGGCAGGTGAGACGAGATTGGGTTGGGATATCTGGTCGGCATGGACAGGTTGGACAGTAGGTTCTGTTTCCATGCTGCATATCTCAATGACTCTATGACTCTATGCCATGGACCCTGAGGTTCGGGAGGATTCAAGCATTTGTTTTCTGAATGTCACGATTTTTGTTTGCAAATAAAAGATCTACTCCTTGAAAAACTCTCCGCATCACCTCGTGATTGTTGACATTTTCTCCACGACAACCGCAACTTTGGGTGCAGTAAAATTGTGGCGAGTGCAGCTCTGTGGCGCAATGAAAAGCGTGTTAGATTTCTACAAGTTTTGTAACTTTGCTATTCAAAGTTTTTGTGTTTGAACCGCACCAGAATTGGAGTTGAATCATTGAGTGTTGTGCTGATTCATCGCCAATTCATGTCGTCTGGGGTTCTCGTCCCTGCTACTGACCAGAGGAAAATCCTAATCTTCTTGGTGATGAGTTTTTACCGAATCATGATCAGACCAGATTCGCAAAACCTGCAAATTTCGTGCAGACATCCACTGTCTCTAAACACATTTCCCTCTAAAGGTTGCACAGAAATGTTCGATTGCTCAAATGTCTTTATCCCGTTATGCGCCATGTTGTTGTGGATGAGCTGGGGAAAGACATTGACGTATTTGGTCAGCCATGATGATCTCAAACGGCGGGTAGGACAGGTGTATGGAATAGCCTCCTCCTGTTCCTCTTTTTCTGTGCTGTTTCTTACAGAGGATTTTCAAAATTAACATGATAAGGGCAAGGTGAATCTACACTAGGGAACATCAAAGTCCTCCCCTTTACACCACCGCTCTCACAGCCAGAATAGGCAGCTCCTATTGCTGCTTTAGATCAGACAGTGAAGGATTCTATCAGGCGCTCTGTCAGACTGCATGCTCCTTCACACAGGTTTACAACTGGGTACATGGAGTAAGCAAACATGTGGATATTGGGATTCAGGGACAGATTTCCTCTCTGCTGGGCTGCAGTTCTGGTCACATGAATTTCTGACATGCTGAGACATTCTGTGCATTCGACCTACTTTACGATTTAAACTGTAATTGACTTTTTATTATTACATAACATTCTTACATCTTCAATATTCATGCAAACTGTGCAACGTGTTCTTGGATGTAGGAATAGTGAAGATTATTAATGAATGCAATATGTTTCATGTTACCCGTATGAACTTTCAGAAGGAAGTTGCTGAAGTTTCACTGATTCGAATGCTGTGCCGATTGAAGCTGATTGTAGGAAAAGCCCTTCGACAGCGGCAAGATAACATTGTCTGTAAACAACGCAGGAACTATCGGAAACCCATTTTTCAATGTTGTCTATGTTTTCACATTTTTTGTGTCCCTTTTGTATCCTTTTTGTGAACCTGATGCTTCAATAATCACATGCTCATGTCAGTTTCACCTTGTCTGCATTAGCTTTAATTTCAGAACCAGACAGTTCAGGGAAATGAAGCGGGGTGAGTGACTGAGGTACCAGTGGGGCAGCACATCACCACCAAAGATCCCACAGTGTTGTGGTTCAGTGGTTAGTACTGCTGCCTCAACAGGGTCAAAGTTCGATTCCAGCCTCTGTGGACTGTCTGTGTAGAGTTTGCACATTCTCCCCGTGTCTGCGTGGGTTTTCTCCGTGTGTTCCAGTTTCCTCCCACAGGCTAAAGATTGTGCAGGTCAGGTGAGTTGGTCATTCTAAATTGCCCATAGTGCATTTGTCAGAGGGGAAATGGTTCTGGTTGAGTTACTCTTCGGAGGGTTGGTATGGAGTTTTGGGTCCGAAGGGTCTGTTTCCATACTGGAGGGAATCTAATAATCACAGTTTAAGTAGAGCAGTTGAGTTAAAGTTCCCAAGGTACGTGTAGGTCATATGACAGTTTCGCTGTCTGCGGCTCCAGAGTGCAATTGGTCAGCGCCGAATACTTGAAGGTGCATAACATGCCAAGGTTTTAAGTTCAATGCTTATCTAAAGATGCTGTTACTGACAATGACCAGGGATTATTGAAGCATCAGACTGAAGGGCAGTTGTAAACAATGTTGTGTAAAGTAGCACTTATTTGAAAACACCAGTTTCTGACGTGGGGAAATGTTTTGTTAAAGATGCCAATTATTAACAGAAAATCTGAAAATATTCCCCAGGTGAATATCCATCTGTGGACAGAGAAACAGAGGTGAAGTTTCAGCTTGATGACCTTCCTCAAATTGCTGACCCAGCACAGGATTACATCCTGGGAAAGTCTGTATAAATCGTTTAATATCATTCAATTTCCTGCAAGCTGCACAGCTCATTAAATCAATCGAAAGTATTAGATTTATCTCTTTGTGGAGTTTGACTGTTGTCATTAAACCTGGTAAAGGATCTGGGCAAGTAGTTTTGCTGTTGGGAGGAACAAAGGGTCGAACTGGAATAAGGTTGAGACTTGACGCAGGATTTTTGAAGCGGGGATAAAAGAGTATTAAATGGACTCACGCCCCTTTCGGTTGATTATGACCAAATGTTCAAGACAACAGATGGCAATGATAATGATGTTTTACATCGACAGGCCAAATCTTGCTCACTAGAGGCACCACAGTGTTACAGATCAGGTGAGTGGGGGAGATGATGATCCTTGAGACAGTGAGAAAATTAATCCCACGCAGTTGATCTCACTTTTCTCATAAACCAGTTAGTCAGCGGACTAAGCTAACCGACATCCATTTAATGTAGAGCAAAACCAAACAGCTCAGTGCATTTACGGTATATAATATTTCAAGTTGAATGAGTTGCTGCACCTTTCAACTCCACCAGCTCTTCTTATCCTTAACATTTTCAGTTGCAGGTGTTATGTAATTTCTTTCCTATGAATGTTAACCAATTCGATAATGTTTCTATTTTTCATCCCCATCCAGGCAGCCCAGAATTACTGTCACTGTTTAATTCTCCCCATGTCTGCGTGGGTTTCCTCCGCGTGCTCCGGTTTCCTCCCACAGTCCAAAAATGCGCCGGTTAGGTGAATTCGCTGTGTTAAATTGCCCGTAGTGTTAGGAGCAAGGGTACATGTAGCGGAATGGGTCTGGGTGGATTGCGCTTCGGCGGGTCAGTGTGGACTTGTTGGGCCGAAGGGCCTGTTTCCAAACTGTGAGTAATCTAATCTAATCTAATCTAATCTAATCTAATCTAATCTAATCTAATCTAATCTAATCTAATCTAACCTAATCTAATCTAATCTAATTCACTCCTTGTCTGCCTGCACGCGCTTTTCAAATATTCTTGAATCAGCCCCTAAAATGATTCTATTTCTGAAAATTCATCTCCGAATTCAATTACTCTCAGAATATAAAATGCCTACACTAAAATTTTTGATTATGCCCCGATGGGTTTGAAGTTCTAGCCTCTAGTTTCCACTCACCTAAACGAGGAAATTTCCCTCGTGTTTAGTCTTAACAACTTCACATCAGCTGGATAACCTCTTTTCGCACACAACTAAGTCTTTCCTGATTTCTCCCTAATTATTCCTTATCTATGCTACCATCACTTTAAACCCCCTCTTTTCGTTTCTAGTGGCTTTATCCCCAAGTAAACCTCATTTCCATCGTTTCGAACGACATGGTATCATGGCCGTTTCATTCCTAACGTCTTTATAGTCCAGTAAACACTGCCCGTGTCTTTCATCATGTCTTTATATCGCTGTATATTTCAACGTGAGAAAGGATGTTGGTCCAATTCAATGCATGAAAACTCATCACTAAGTTATGCAATCTTATTACCGACACAGGAAAGGTGGAAGCAATTTCAATTACTGCTGAATAGATTGGTTGCAACAGAATCGGCTCAAATCCCAGTCATATACATGACTGTTCTTATAGATATTTGTTCTCTACGTGTGCTAAAGTAACACAGTGAGAGATCAATTACAATTGCCAGACATACATAAGGGGGCGTATGAAATGCTGAAGTTGTGAGATCAGAGCAGTTTTCATTGACATAGACCATTCACAGTTCGATTCTCAGTCTTAGGAATTAGACAGAGAGCGATTTTGAGCAAAATTTGAGCAGGGACGTTTACCCCATGACGTTACACCAATTTGTGTTGTTACTTTGTTGTTTACCTCATTTGTGTGTTTTTCCTCATTGAGGATTTTGAAGTTATCCCCTCTATACAAAAGTTCCGTGCTTTTGCACCATTATACAAAAGATGCAGTACAATAACACCAACGCTTTTCAGTCTACTTGTGCAGATATTGACTCCTGGAAACAGCACTGTGCACTCTCCCGAGACTGGAAAATAATTTGCTACATTCCCACTCTTATGGCTCTTTTCATTACATCGGCTTCTGTTCTTCACAGAATCCGATTCAGACCATCATCTTAACACTTCCTGGGGAGAAAATGGATTTGGGAGAGCGAACAGTCTCAACAATTGATTTCTGGTTTATGGGCCCACTAGGCTCCCGCTGGGTGTTAGCGGTGATCACAGCGGTTTCCCGCAGTTTTCAGCTTTTTTGTAGCAAGTACCTTCGAGGATGACATCAAAAGATATTCGCTGTTACTGTATGATACTCTACCAATGGAGACAGCTCAGTCCACTGGGATGGGATAATTTCTGCAGTGTGTCCTGCGTATCAGATACAGTGCACTTTATCATTCAGATCATACAGAGTGAGAGCGCTCGAAAAGGCCAAGCGAGTTTTCCCCACAGTAGTTTATTGTAGGTGGGACAATACCAGCGGCATCACCCTAACCCAGGAAAGAACTGTCTCAGAAGTCCATTTAGTAAGTTTAGTTTCAGATTCTGGTCACCATGCTCCACGAGCCCTGCAGCCTGTGGGCAATAAGCACAATGAAGTTGGTGGTGGATCCCAAAATGAGAGCATAATTCCTCATTAATATCTCCAATAAAATGGGGGTGGAGGGCATTGTCAGAAGGTAGACAACATCAAATACCAAAGCAGGTAATAATCTGCTTGAGTAAAATATTTACAACAGTTTTAGCAGTAGCGTTGGAAGTGCGGTAAGCTTCAACCCATCAAGGAAAAGAAAATCAACAATGACCAAAACATAATTATAATGCTGACACCTTTGCAACTCAATGAAGTCTTTAAACATCTTTTGCAGTTGGCATTAGGTGGTCAGAGGTCGACTCACCCTTGTCAGAGAACATAGAACATAAAAAGTACAGCACAGAACAGGCCCTTTCACTCACGATGTTTAATCCTAATGTAAAATATAGTAACAACCTACACACCCCTCAATTCACTGCTATCCATGTGCAAGTCTAGAAGTCGCTTAAATGTCCCCAATAACTCTGCTTCCACCACTACCACTGGTAACGCATTCCATGCATTCACAGCTCTCTGTGTAACACAAAAATAACTTCTGACATCTGCTTTATACCTTCCTCCTAATATCTTCAAACTATAAGTTCTCATATCAGTCAATCTTGCCCTGGGGAAAATTCTCTAGATATTTACTCTGTCTATTCCTCCCATTATTTTGTAGACATCTATCAGGTCTCCTCTCTTTCTCCTTCTCTCCAGAGAGATGTCCGAGCCTATTCAACCTTTTTTTCATAAGGCAAGCCCTCCAGTCCAAGCAGCATCCTTCCTTGCACCCTCTCCCAAGCCGCTGTGTCTTTCTTATAGTAGGGCAACCAGAACTGGACACAATATTTCAAGTATTGCCTCACCAGGGACTTGTCGACCTGCAGCAAAACCTCACGGCTCTTAAACTCTATCCCCCTGTTAATGAAAGCCAAAACACCAAATGCATTCTTAACAACCTTATCCACTTGTATGCCAACGTTGAGGGATCTATGTACTTGCACATCCAAATCCCTCTGTTCCTCCACACTGCGAAGAATCCTGTCTTTAATCCTATATTCAGCATTCGAGTTCCACCTTCTAACATGCATCACTTCGCATTTATCCAGCTCTGCATTCTGTCTATGTCGCGCTGCAGCCTGCAGTAGCCCTTTATACTATTGCCGACACCTCCAAACTTTGTGTCATCTGCAAATTTACTAACCCTCCGCTCAACCTTCTTCTCCAAGTCATTTATAAAAACTACAAAGAGCAGAGGCCCGAGAACAGAACCCTGGGAGACCCCACTCAACACTATCGTCGAGGCAGAATACTACAGCCACTCTCTGCCTTCTGTCAGCCAGACAATTCTCTGTATATCTGTTTAATGCCTGGAAACAGAGTGTTGATGGAGGGTTGTCTGTTTATGTCTGATTAATGGTCGGTGATAGGGGGTGGTGCAGGGTTGTGTGTGTTTTTCTGTATTTATCTGCTTAATGACAGGAGACAGACTGGTGGTGGTCAATGGTTGTGTGTGTGTATTTCTGTGTATATCTGCTCAATGGAAGGATAAAAGGGGTGTGGTGGAGGGTTGTGTGTGTGTGTTTCTGTGTATATCTGTTTAATGGCAGGAGATAGGGTTGTCTTGGAGGAGTGTGCGTGTGATTCTACGTATGTCTATTTAAGGGTTGGAGACAGGGTGGCGGTATGTGTATTTCTGTGTCTATCTGTTCAGTGGCAGGAGACAATTTGGTCATGGAGGATTGTGTGTGTGTTCCTGCATATATCTGCTCAATAGCAGGAGGCATGTTGTTCATGGAATGTTGTGCTTGTGTGTGTGTTTCTGCGTATATCTATTTAATTGCAGGAGATAGGGTGGTGGTGGAGGATTGTGTATGCATGTGCGTTTTTGTGTATATCTGTTTAAGGACAGTATGCAGGGTGTTCGTGGAAGTTTGTGCGTGTATATTTCCGTGTATAACTGTTTGATGACAGGTGACAGGAGACAGGGTGGTCAAGGAGGTTTGAGTGAGTGTGCGTGTGTGTTTCTGTGCATACGTGCTAAATGGCACGAGACAGTTTGGTGTGTGTATGTTATTGTGCATATCTGTCCAATGGCAGGAGGCAAGGTGTTCATGGAGTGTTGTGCATGTGGGTGTTTCTGCGTATATCCTTTTAATGGCAGCAGACAGGGTGGTGGTGGAGGATATATGTCTGTGTTTTTGTGTCTAAGTCGGAGACACGTTGGTGGTGGAGGTTTGTGTGTGTGTGTTTATGTGTATATCTGTTTAATGCCAGGAGACAGATTGTTGGTGGAGGGTTGTCTGTGTGTGTGTTTTTTTTTCTCTCCGTCTGTCTGTTTAATGCTGGTGTTAGGGTGGTGGTGCAGGGATGTGTATGTTTTTCTGTAAGTATCTGCCTAATGATAGGAGACAGACTGGTGGTGGTGGAGGGCTGTGTGTGTCTGTTTCTGTGTATATCTGATTAATTGCAGGAAACAGTGTGGCGGTGGAGCGTTCTGTATATATGTGTGTTTCTCTGTATATCTGTTTAAGGGCAGGAGACAGGGTGATGGTAGAGGGATGTGTGCGTGTTTCTGTGTATATCTGTTTTAAGGGCTGGAAAGAGTGTGGTGGTGGAGCGTTGTGCGTGTGTGTTTCTGTGTATATCTGATAAACGGCAGGAAACGAGGTGGTGGAGGGATGTGTATGTGTGTGTGTTTGTGTGTTTGTGTATATACCTGCTTAAAGGCAGGAGACAGCTGGTGTTGGAGAGTATAGTGTCTGTATTCCTGTATCTATGTGCTTACTGGCAGGAGACGGGGTGATATGGAGGGTTGTGTATGCATGTGCGTTTTTGCGTATATCCGTTTAAGGTCAGTAGGCAGGGTGTTCATAGAACATAGAACATAGATCAATACAGCGCAGTACAGGCCCTTCGCCCCTCAATGTTGTGTCGACCTGTCATTCCAATCTGAAACCTATCTAACCTACACTATTCCATGTACGTCCATATGCTTGTCGAATGACGACTTAAATTTACTTAAAGTTGGCGAATCTACTACCATTGCAGGCAAAGCATTCCATACCCTTACTACTCTCTGATTAAAGAAACTACCTCTGACGTCTGTCCTTTCTCTGTCACCTCTTAATTTAAAGATATGCCCCCTCGTGCTCGCCATCACCATACTTGGAAAAAGGCTCTCCCTGTCCACCCTATCTAACTCTCTGATTATCTTATATGTCTCTATTGAGTCACGTCTCAAACTTCTTCTCTCCAACGAAAAGAGCCGCAAGTCCCTCAGACTTTCCTCGGAAGACCTTTTCTCCATACCAGGCAAGATCCTAGTAAATCTCTTCTGCACCCTTTCTAAAGCTTTCACATACTTCTTATGATATGGTGACCAGAACTGTACACAATACTCCAAGTGCGGCCGCGCCAGAGTTTTGTACAGATGTAGCATAACCCCATGGTTCAAGAACTCGATCCCTCTACTAATGCCTTCTTAACAACACAGTCAACCTGGGTGGCAACTTTCAAGGATCTGTGTACCTGGACCCCGAGATCTCTCTGCTCATCTACACTACCAAGAATCTTATCATAAGCCCAGTACTTTAAATTCCTGTTCCTCCGCAGTGGACCTAACACCGACCCTTGCGGCACATCACTAGTAACTGTACTCCAGGATGAACATTTCCCATCAACCACCACACTCTGTCTTCTTTCAGCAAGCCAATTACTGATCCAAACTGCTATATCTCTCACAATCCCATTCCTTCGCATTTTGAACAATAGCCTACTGTGGGTAACCTTATAAAATGCGTTGCTGATATCCATATACATCACATCAACAGGTTTGCTCTCATCTACCTGTTTGGTCACCTTCTCAAAGAAGGCACGACATAACCTTCACAAAACCGTGCAGACGATCCATTATCAAATTATTATTTTCTAGATGATTGTAAATCCTATCTCTTATAACCTTTTCCAACACTTTACCAACAAGTGAAGTAAGGCTCACTGGTCTATAATTACCAGGGTTGTCTCTACTCCCCTGCTTGAATAGGGGAAACATATTTGCTATCCTCCAGTCTTCTGGCACTATTCCTGTAGACAATGACGATTTAAAGATCAATCTTAAAGGCTCAGCAAACTCCTCCATGGCTTTCCAGAGGATCCCAGGCTAAATCCCATCCGGCCCAGTGGACTTATCTATTTTCACACTCTGCAGGATTTCTAATACCTCTTCCTTGTGAATCTCAATCCCACCTAGTCTAGCAGCCTGTATCTCAGTATTCTCCTCGACAACATTGTCGTTTTCTAGAGTGAATATTGTCGAAAAATATTCATTTAGTGCTTCCTCTATCTCCCCCGAGTCCTCACACAACTTCCCATTAATATCATTGATGGGCCCTAATCTTACTCGTGACAATCTTTTATTCCTTAAATACCTATAAAAGGCCTTAGGGTTTACCCTGATCCTATCGGCAAACAACTTCTCATGTCTCCTCCTGGCTCTTCTGAGCTCTCTCTTTAGGTCTTTCCTGGCTACCTTGTAACCCTCAAGTGCCCTCACTGAGCCTTCACATCTCATCCTAACATAAGCTTCCCTCTTCCTCTTGACCAGAGATTCCACTTCCTTTGTAAACCACGGCTCCCGCGCTCTACCTGCCTGACAGGTACATATTTATCTAGGATACTCAGGAACTTTTTCTTGAATAAGCTCCACATTTCTAATGTGCCCATTCCCTGCAGGTTCCGTCCCCATCCAATGCTTCCTAAATCTTGCCTGATCACATAGTAACTGCCATTCCCTCAGATGTAAATTTCGTGGAAGTTTGTATGTGTGTGTATTTCCGTGTATAACTGTTTGATGACAAGAGACAGGGTGGTCAAGGAGATTTGAGTGACTGAGTGTGTGTGTGTGTGTGTGTGTGTGTGTCCGTATATATGTGCTTACTGGCACGAGACAGTTTGGTGTGTGTATGTTTTTGTGTATATCTGTCCAATGGCAGGAAGCAGGATGTTCATGGAGTTTTGTGTGTGTGTGTGCATGTGAGTTTCTGCATATATCTTTTTCATGGCAGGAGACAGGGTGGTGGTAGAGAGTAGGTTGTCTGTGTTTCTGTGTCTATGTGCTTAGGAGATAGGGTAGGAGATAGGGTGGTGGTGGATGGGTGTGTGTGAGTGTGTTTCTGTGTATATCTGTTTAATGTCAGGAGACAGAGTGTTGGTGGGGGAGATGTTTGTGTGTGTTTTATTTTCTGTGTATGTATGTTTAATGGTATGTGGTAGGTGGTGGTGCAGGGTTGTGTGTGTTTTTCTGTCTATATCTCCTTAATTACAGGAGACAGACTGGTGGTGGTGGAGGATTGTGTGTGTGTTTCTGTGTAAAATCTATTAATTTCAGGAAACATTGCGGTGGTGGAGGGTTGTGCGTGTGTTTTCGTGTATATCTATTTAATGGCAGGAGGCAAGGTGGTCGTGGAGGTTTATGTGTGTGTGTGCTTCTGTGTATATCTGATTAACGGCAGGAAACAGGGTAGTGGTTGAGGGATGTGTGTGTTTGTGTGTATGTCTGCTTAAAGGCAGGAGACAGGGTGGTGGTGGAAGGTTGTGCTTTGCTTCCGGTGTCTACCTGTTTAATGTCAGGAGGCATGGTAGTCATATTGTGTTGTCTGCGTGTTTGTTAATGTGTATATCTATTTAAGGGCTAGAGACAGGGTGGTGGTGGAGGGTGTTCTGTGCGTGTTTCTGTGTATAACTGTTTCATGGCAGGTGGCTTGTTGGTGGTGGAGGGTTCTGTGTGTTTCTGCGTATATGTGCTTAATGGCAGGAGACATGATGGTATGTATGTGTTTCTCTGTATACCTGTTCAATGGCAGGAGGAAGGATGGTCATTGAGGGTTGTGTGTGTTTCTGCGTATCTCTATTCAATGGCAGGAGACACGGTGGTGTTGGAGGGTAGAGTGTCTGTATTTCTGTGTCTGTGTGCTTAGTGGCAGGTGACAGCAGGGTGGTGGAGGGTTGTGTGTGTTTCTATGTATATCTTTTTAAGCTCAGTAGACAGGGTGTACGTAGAAGTTTGTATGTGTGTTTCTGTGTATATCTGTTTAATGGCAGGTGACAGGGTGGTGGTCGAGGTTGGTGTGTGTGTGTTTCTGTGTATATATGTTTAATTGCAGTAGACAGGCTGATGGTGAAGTGTGGTACGTGTTAGTTTCTGCGTATATTTGTTTTATGGCAGGAGACGTGGTGGTGCTTGAGGGTTGTGCGTGTGTTTCTGTGTATATCTGCTTAATGGCAGGCAACACGATGTTGGTCGGGGGTTTTGTGTGTGTTTGTGTGTGTGAGCGTTTCTGTGTATATCTGTTTAATGGCTGAAAACAATGTGGTGGTTAACGGTTGTGTTTGTGCATTTCTACGTATATCTGTTTAATCGCAGGGGATAGGGTTGTGGTGGAGGGTTGTGTGTGTGTTTCTGTGCATGTCTATTTAATGCCTGGAGACAGGGTGATGGTGTCGAGATGTGTTTATGTTTCTGTTCATATCTGTTTAATCGCCAGAGAGAGTGTGATGGTGGAGGGTTGTGTGTGTGTGTGTTTATGTGTATATCTGATTAATGGCAGCAAACAGGGTGGTGGTGGAGGGTTCTGTATATGTGTGTGTTTCTGTGTATATCTGTTTCAGGGCAGGAGACATGATGGTGGTCGAGGGTTGTGTGTGTGTACTTCTGTGTATATCTGCTAAATGGCAGCAGAACAGGGTGGTGGTGGACGGACGCGTGTGTGTTTGTGTGTATATATGTATATTTGTGTGTATATCAGCAGACAGGGTGGTGGTCGAGGATTGTGTGTGTGTTTTTCTGTGTATATCTGTTTCGTGGCAGGAGAAATGGTGGTGGTGAAGTGCAGAGTGCGTGTTTGTGTGTATATCTACTTAATGGCAGGGAATAAGGTAGTGGTGAAGGGTTGTGTGTGTGTGTTTCTGCATATACCTGTTTAATGGCTGCTGACAGGGAGGTAGTGGGGGGTTGTGTGTGTGAGTGTTTCTGTATATATCTGTTGAATTGCAGGAGACAGGGTGGTAGTGGAGGGTTGTGCATGTGCGTTTCTGTATATATCTATTGAATTGCAGGAGACAGGTTGGTAGTGGAGGGTTGAGTGTTTCTGTATATATCTATTGAATTGCAGGAGACAGGGTGGTAGTGGAGGGTTGTGTGTTGCTTCTGTGTACATCTGATCATTGGCAGAAAACAACTTGCTTGCGTAGTGGTGTGTGTGTAGTTCTGTGTATACCTGTTTAATTGCAGGAGACAGGATGGTGGTGGAGGTTTATGTGTGTGTGTTTCTGTGTATACCTGCTTAATTGCAGGAGACAGGTTAGTGGTGGAGGATGGTATATGTTTGTTTCTGATTATATCTGTTTCATGGCAGGAGACATGGCGGCGTTTGATGGTTGTGCGTGTGTATCTGTGTATATCTGCTTCATGGCAGAAAACAATGTGGTGGTGCACGGTTGTGTGTTTGTGTATTTCTACGTATATCTGTTTAATGGCAGGAGACAGGGTTATGGTGGACGGTGGTGTGTGTGTGTTTCTGTGTATATCTGTTTAATGATAGGCGAGGGGTGGTCGTGGTGGTCGTGGTGGTGTGTGTATGTTTGTGTATATCTGTTTAATGACAGGAGACAGGGTGGTGGTGGAGGCTTGTCTGGATGTTTCTGTAAATATCTGCTTAATTGCAGGAGACAGGGTGGTTTTGGAGGTTGGTGAGTGTGTGTTTCTGTATATAACTGTTTAATGAATGTAAACAGGGTGGTCGTGGAGGTTTGTGTATGTGTTTCTGTGTATATCTGCTTAATGACAGGAAACAAATTGGTTCTCAATGCTTGTGTGTGCGTGTGTGTTTCTGTGTACATCTGTTTAATGGCAGAAAACAATGTGATAGTGGAGGGTTGTGTGTGTGTGTTTCTGTCTATGTCTGTCTAATGGCAGGAGACAGGGTGGTACTGAAGATATGTCTTTATGTTTCTGTATATATCTGTTTAATTGCCGGAGACAGAGTGGTGGAGGAGGGTGGTGTGTGTGTGTGTTTGTGCGTCAATATGTTTAATTGCAGGAGACAGTGTGGTGTTGGAGGAATTAATGTGCGTGTTTCTATGCATATATTTATAATGATGGGAGAATGGGTGGTGGTGGTGGAGGGTTGTTTGTATGTTTCTGTAAATATCTGTTTAATTGCTTAATGACAGGAAACAAATTGCTGTTCAAAGGTTGTGTGTGCGTGTGTGTGTGCGTGTGTTTCTGTGTATGTCTGTTCAATGGCAGGAGACAGGGTGTTGGTGTCGAGATGTGTGTGTGTGTTTCTGTTTATATCTGTTTAATCACCGGAGAGTGTGTGATTGGGGAGGATTGTGTGTGTGTATGTGTATGTTTATGTGCATATCTGATTAATGGCAGGGTGGTGGTGGAGGGTTCAGTATGTGTGTGTGCTTCTGTGTAGATCTGTTTTAGGGCAGGAGACAGGGTGATGGTCGAGGGTTGTGTGTGTATATTTCTATGTATATCTGCTCAATGGCACGAGAACAGTGTGGTGGTAGAGGGTAGTGTGTGTGTGTGTATTTCTGTGTATATCTGTTTAATGCCAGGAGACAGAGTGTTGGTGTCGGGTTGTCTGTGCGTTTTTTTTTTCTGTGCCAGTCTGTTTAATGGTAGTTGATAAGGTGGTGGTGCAGGGTTGTGTGCGTTTTACTGTATATATCTGCTTAATGACAGGAGACAGACTGGTGATCGTGGAGGGTTGTGTGTATGTGTGTTTCTGTGTATATCTATTGAATGGCAGGACACAGGGTGGTGCTGAAGATATGCTTGTATGTTTCTGTGTATATCTGTTTAATGGCAGGAGGCAGGGTGGTGCTGAAGATATGCCTGTATGTTTCTGTGTATATCTGTTTAATGGCAGGAGATGGGGTGATGCTGAATATATGCGTGTATATTTCTGTGTATACCTGTTTATTTGCAGGAGACAGGGTATTGGAGGAGGACGGTATGTGCGTGTTTCTGTGTATATATGTTTATTTTCAGGATACAGGGTGGTGGTGGAGGATTGTGTGTGTGTGTGTTTCTGTGTATATTTATTCAAGGACAGGAGACAGGGTGATGATGGAAGATTGTGTGCATGTTTCTGTGTATATCTGTATAATGGCAGGAGACAGGGTTATCGTGGAGGGTTGTGTGTGTGTGTTTCTGTGCATATCTGATTAATGGCAGGAAACAGGGTGGTGGTCGAGGGGTGTGTGTGCATTTTAGTGCATTTCTGTTTAATGGCAAGAGACAGGGTGGTGATGAAGGATTGTGTGTATTTCTGTGTGCATCTGTTTAATAGCAGGACACAGGGTGTCCGTGGAGTGTTGTGTGCGTGTGTTTCTGTATACATCTATTTCAGGGCTGGAGACAGGATGGTGGTGGAGGGTAGTGTGCGAGCGTGATTCCGTGTATAACTGTTTAATAACAGGAGACAGTGGTGGAGGAGGGATATGTGTGTGTTTCTGTGTTTAACTGCTTAATGACAGGAGACAGGGTGGTGCTGGAAATATGTGTGTATGTTTCTGTATGTATCAGTTTAATTGCAGGACACGGTGGTGGAGGAGGCTGGTGTGTGTGTGTGTGTTTCTGCGTAAATCTATTTAATGGCAAGACACAGTGTGGTAGTGGCGGGTAGAATGTCTGTGTTTATGTGTCTATGTGCTTACTTGCAGGAGACAGGATGGTGGTGGAGGGTTGTGTATGGCCAAGATTTGCGTGTGTTTGTTTCTGTGCATATCTGTTTAGTGGCAGGAGATAGGATGGTGGCCAAGATTTGCGTGTGTTTGTTTCTGTGTATATCTATTTAATTGCTGAGGACAGGGTGGTGGAGGAGAGATGTGTGTGTGTTTCAGTGCATATCTGTTTAATGACTGGAGACAAGGTCGTGGTAGGGCGATGTATGGGTCTGTGTTTCTGTGTATATCCGTTTAATGGCAGGGGACAGGGTGGTGGTGGAGGGAGTATGTGCGTGTTTCTGTGTATATCTGTTTAATTGCAGGAGACAGGTTGGTGATGGAGGGTTGGGTATGTGTGTGTTTCAGTGCATATCTGTTTGATGATAGGGGACAGGGTGGTGGTGGAAGGTGGTGTGTGCGTGTTTCTGTGTATATCTGTATAAATGTAGGAGACAGGGTGGTGATGGAGGGTTGTGTGTGTTTGTGTTCCTGTGTATATCTGTTTAATGAAAGGAGACAGGGTGGTCGTGGAGGGTTGCTGTATGTTTCTGTAAATTTCTGTTTAATAGCAGCAGACAGCGTGGTGGTGGAGGATGGTGAGTGTGTGTTTCTGTGTATAACTGTTAAATAGCCGGAGACAGGGTGGTGCTGGAGTTTTGTGTGTGTAATTCTGTATATATCTGTTTAATTACAGGAGACAGGTGGAGGGTTGCGCGTGTGTTTCTGTGTATATCTGCTTAATGACAGGAGACAAATTGGGTGTCAAGGATTGTGTGCGCGTTCCTGTGTATATCTGTTTAATGGCAGAAAACAATGTGGTGGTGGAGGGATGTGTGTGTTTCTGTGTATTTCTCTTTATTGACAGGATACAGGGTGTTAGTGGAGGGTTGTGTGTGTGTGTTTCTGTGTATATCTGCTTAATCGCGGGAGACAGCGTGGTGGTGGAGGGTTGTGTTTTATGTTTCAATGTATATCTGATGAATGGCAGGAAACAGGGTATGGTGGAGGCTTGTGTGTGTGTTTCTGTGTATATCTGTTTAATGCAAGGAGACAGCGGGATGGTGGAGGGTTGTGTATGTGTGTTTCTGCATAGATTTGTTTATGGGAGGAGACAGGGTGGTGGTGGAAGGTTGTGTGCTTGTGTTTCTGTCTGTACCTGTTTAATAAAAGGAGACAGGTATTGGTGCAGTTTGGTGTTTATGTGTTTCTGCATATCCCTGCTTAATGGCGGGAGACAGGGTGGTGGTGGAAGGTTGTGTGTGTGTTTCTGTGTATATCTGCTTAATGACAGAAAACCATGTGGTGGTGAAGGGTTGTGTATGTGTGTGTTTCTGTGTCAGTCTATTTAATGGCAGGAGACAGGGGGATGGTGTCGAGATATGTGTGTGTTTCTTTTTATACCTGTTTAATTGCCAGAGAGTGTGTGATGGTGCACCATTGTGTGTGTGAGTGTGTGTGCGTGTGTTTCTGTGTAGATCTGTGTAATGGCAGGAGACTGTGTGGTCGCGGGTGATTGTATGTGTTTCTGTGTATATTTGTTTGATGGCAGAAAACAATGTGGTGGTGAAGGGTTGTGTGTGTGTGTGTGTGTGTTTCTGTTATATTTGTTTAATGGCAGGAGACAGGGAGGTGCTTTAGAGATTTGTGTGTGTTTCTGTGTATTTCTGTTTATTGACCGGCGGCAAGGTGTTGGAGCAAGGTTGTGTGTGTATGTGTGTGCTTCTGCGTATATCTGCTTAATAGCGTGAGACAACGTGGTGGTGGAGGCTTGTGTTGTGTGATTTAGTGTATATCGGATTACTGGCAAGAAACTGGATTTTGGTGAAGAGTTGTGTGTGTGTGTTTTTGTGTATATCTATTTAATGGAAGGAGACAGCGTGATGATAGAGGATTGTGTGTGTTTCTGCATATATCTGCTTAATGGCAGGAGACAGGGTACTAGTGGAAGGTTGTGTGCTTGTGTTTCTGTCTGTACCTGTTTAATAACAGAAGACAGGTATTGGTGCAGATTGGTGTGTATGTGTTTCTTCATTTTACGTTAACTGTGCAATTTGCTGCAGAGATGTTTACGCCTGGACATGAGCCACATGGGTACCAACTGAGGTGGAATTGTGTGTTGGAACTGAGTTGGAAACGTGTTTTTTTTTACGGTTTCAAGATGCCAATTACGCAGAACAACAACGAGCTAATGGAAACAGAAAGGTGAAACGTAGAATGGCTTCAACTTTCAAGGCTGGATGCCGCTGAGACGTAGCACGGAAGGCTGAGGCTTGTTTCTGTCGTGTAGGGGTCATCGCGTTCACGTAACACGCGAAAGATCCCCAGTTTGAAGCTGGGTAGAAACTGCCTTTTCCTTCAACTGCAGACTTTTACATGGACAAGAACGGAGCTTACTTGCTTGCTTTCCCATCTGCAAACCAGCTTTCGAATTTGCTTGAACAAATCTGCTCTCGTAGTGAAATCTAATGCAATTCCCCATTTAATGACTGTGCAAAGCATTGTAAAGTTTTTCTCCAACTAGCTTCTGATCATATGCCATTCTGTCTGAGAGTGTAGTTACCGCCTTCTGATCCTTCCACGAAAAGCAGTACCGCATTTGCATTCCTTGCGCAGGCGGCTCGGTTCAAAGACAGGGAAGAAGCTGATGCGCTGGTGTTACAGCGCACCACGGACTCCTGAACTTCTCTGTCTGTCAAATGCACCACAAAGTCGTTTCTGAAAGACCTCATTTGAAAGCTGTCTGTCATTATTCAACGTGCGAGAGTTGGCATCAGAGGTCCTGAATCATGTTTTGTAGCAGTTCGCATGTTAGTGGCTCATTCAATCAGTAACAGCAATGAAATGAAATTACACTCTCAGAGCGTCGCTAGTATTAAGTTGCGCCCCGAGATCAAGGCCACTTTGGAACTGAAACGGAGGAATCGACAGAGATGCTCCAGAATGACATCGCATCCATTTGGTTTTCGTTAAATCACTGACGAGCAGGAAAATGTAAACGGGGAGGGCGAGTGGGTAAGTGAGGCAGTTTCAGGTCTGGTGAAACTCCTTCTTTGTGATTCACTCAGCACCCAGAGACGTGAAGGAGACTCAGGCGTGAGAGCTCTTCACATCGAGAACAAAAAGCTCTCAAGGGCAGTTAGCAGCTCTTCCGGAGTGGGGGTGGGGTGAGGTAATTACCTCTTGACTTCTGTTACTATGTTCAGAAACTGCCTTTTAGATTGAGGTGAATAGAAACTGCATTTCTAATAAGCACCGTGGAAATTAGCAACATTTATTGAGTCACTTCTCGTCGATTCCCACACAGGTTTCCAACTCAGTGGGTATACATCTGGCTCATGTCCAGGTGTGAACATCTCTGCAGCAAATTGCACGGTTAAGGTAAAAGGCACAGAAAGTGTCATCTCGAACTGGCTCCGAGGTCAGAGCATCCTCACATTGTGATCTGTCGTTCTCGGATTGTAATGCTACCTCCGGTTTTAAGGTGGAGAACATTCTTTGGGACTCTTATTCTGCAAAACAGACACAGTGACTGAAACTATGCTGCACGGTATGATGTGGAACACGGCCTGCTCAGCTTTGCGCAATTTCCTTGTCGTCCGGTGTGTTTCGTATTCCGTGTAAACGTAAAAGATGTCCTGTTTCGAGCAATGGGTGAAATCATTTAGCAAAGCAAGAATCGAAATGCAGTAATGTCAAGCAGCTCATGGTTATTTGACCAAATCATAACCGATCACATATTCTCACGCACTCACAGATACATTTGTAGCTGAAAAGAGTCTGAGAAGATAGACTCAGCTAACCGTTGATTTTTGTCTGGATTGATGGGCTACCATTATCTGCTACGAAATTGATATCGTAGACGGGCACATCCCAGCAGCTGTTCGAGTCGGAGAGGAACCATGGAACCCTTTTCACTCACTTTGCATCTGTTGTTATGCAGGAGTACAATTGGAAATGCAAGAAAATGGGCCAGCCCGGCCGGCTGGTAGTGTAGCCGAGCGGTCTAAGGCGCTGGATTAAGGCTCCTGTCTCGGCCGGGGCATTGGTTCGAATCCCACCACTGCCAGTTCTGTTGATCAACTCCAAAGACGCAGCTTGTTAAAATGCTGTTTTGATCCCCGCTGTATTGATGTTTGAAACAGAAAAAAAACGCGTTTGCTTCGCGGGGAATTAACTGTGGTGTGGGAAAGTGTGGAATTTTCCAAAGTTGTCTGTGTTGTCATGATCGTGTTCGCCTCCCGCGCGGAAAATCGCAAGCAGCTCTACTGTTGCTTTATGTTCCAGGCAAGTTGAGTTTTTACAGGAACCGAATGAAGACTGGTTCTTTCATCGCTGTTGTGAAACAAAGTCCTGCGGTCACTCGACTCGTCGTTATTGGGTTTTCTGGCGAATGGGAAAATCGTTCCAATGAATTTCCATGTCATATGTTATTGAATTTCTCCCATTTCCTTCATTTCCGTCCTGGAGACATCGGAAGGGAAAGGTAATCTAATCGAGACTGTGATTGGTGAAATTCACTTTTTATGGCCAATTCTTATTATGTTCTTTCCTTCTCTCTTTACAGCATTGTCTGGGAAATGGTGGTGCATTAAGGCTGCAGTATGTTTGAAAGAGGAGTTTGGAATTGCCCCGTTGTCAGTTGTGAGATTACTTTATGACTCATGCCCTCGGACTGTCTCACATTTAGCATTCATGCTTCGCTGTGTCTGAAAATACATTAGGTATGCCAGTTTTGTTTGTGTTCCGTGTTAAATGCTTTCTGTTTTGTGATTCGCTCAATATTTTTCGAGTTAACAGGGTTTCTGAGGTAACTTCCAGCAGCTAAAATCCTCAACTGAGGATGTGGGAAAATTTCACAGAGTATGGTCCGTCGGAGCAAAAGTAAGGAAGTCATTTGTATCTGCAGTGTTTCAAAATACTACCTTTCCCGTGAGCATTCGATCAGACTAAATGATTGTGCCACAGACTGCGACGGCAAACTCCGCTAAAATCTAATCCTTTAAAGCCGGTGTAAGCAACACGACGTTATTGGGGTACACCGCGTGGAAACAGATACTTCAGTGTATCTCGTCCATGCTCACCACATAGTCAAAATTAAACAAATCTCGTTCCCCAGTATTTGGCCCCAATCCCTCTACACCCATCCTGTCCAGAAACTCATCCGATTACCTTTGAAATTTTCTGAGAGTAATAGCCTCCTCCACTTCCTCTGGTAGCTCATCCCATACACGCACAACCTCCTGTGTGGGAAATGTGCCTCACGTCCTTTGTCAATTTCAGCACACTCACCTTAAACCTATGCTCTCGAGTTTTCAATTCACCCCAACTCGACTCGTCGTTATTTGGTTTTCTGGCCAATGAGAAAAGCGTTCCAATGAATTTCGATGTCATATGTTATTGAATTTCTCCCATTTCGTTCATTTCCGTCCTGGAGACATCGGAAGGGAAAGATAATCTAATCGAGACAGTGATTGGTGAAATTCACTTTTTATAGCCCATTCTTATTATGTTCTTTCTTTCTCTCATTTCAGCATTGTCTGGGAAGTGGTGGTGCACTCAGGGTCCAGCATGTTTGAAAGAGTAGTTTGGAATTGCCCTGTTGCTAGTTGTGTGATTACTTTGTGTGATTACTCTACTCCTCGTCACGCCATCCACCCCTCGCTCCTCACCCCCTGCCCTCCTGTTCCATCTCCTACCCAACTCCTCCTACCCTCTCCTCCCATCTCTCCTCCTACTCTCGCCCACCGTCCCCAGCTCTCTCCTACAGCCCTCTCTCCACCCCTTCTTTCCTCTGCCCTGCCTCTTTCCCCAATCCCCTTATCCCCGCACCTCCCCCTCCTCCTCTCTCTTCCCCTCTCCCTCCCCCACCCACTCTCTCTCCCCATCTCTCACATTGAATGATGAGGCATACAAAGTGGTAAAAAACAGCATGAAACTGGAAGATTGGGAAAGCGTTAAAGATAGAAGAAAACCCCAAAAAGAGTGATAAAGATCCTTAGGAAAGAACAGGAGAGAAAAGATGTATCACAGAATTTAAAGACAGATAGCAGAAGTTTCTATGAAAACTTTAGATGAAAAGGAGAGGCTAAGGTAAATGTTGTTCCTTCAGAGGATGAGAATGGCAATTTTTTTATGGGATTTGATGAAACGGCTGAGTCACTGAACAGGTATTTTGTATCGGTCTTCAAAGTGTAGGGCCTTAATAACATTCCAGTGATTGACATCGAGATGGAGTCGGTGAGGACCTGGAAACAAACATTATTACGGACCGCTTGTGTTGGGCAAGCTCATGGAGCGAAGGACAGACAAGTCTCCTGGTCCTGGTGGAATGCATCCCAAGGTGCGAAAAGAGACAGCGGGGGATAGAGCAGGTGCACTGTCAGTAATTTTCCCAAATTGCTGGACTCTAGGGCAGTTCCAGCAGATTGGAATACAGTGGCGCCGCTGTTTAAAAAGGAAGGTAGACAAAAGATGGGGAGGTATAGTTCAGTTAGCATAACATCTGTAGTAGGGAATCTGCCTGAGTCTCTTATCAAGGAAGAAAGAGCAAGGCATTGCTGCATCCTCAAGTGAATACCTTCCCACACATGGAACAGCTGAATGACCTCTCCCCCATGTGAATAAGATGATGTTAAATAAAGACCATTGAATTAAAAACTTTTACAGATCTTAAAGTTTTTTTTCCCACAGTCATTGGAAAGGTCTCTTGTCAGTGTAAATTCACTTGTGTGATATGAAGCTGGATAACAAAATAAATCTCTTCACAAAGAATGTCTGTGTCAATGAGTCTCCAGTAGGTCTGGGAATTTGCAACCCATCTCACAATCCAGACATTTCCATGGTGCTCATCTCCTCACATATCACCAAGTTGGATTATCTGGTGAAGCCTTTCCCATAAACACAACATATTTATAGCTTCTCTGTCTGTGAATGCTTTTAGATTGTTAACGGGAAAATGTTAATTAATTTCTGCAGTCAGTTCACTGGAACACTCACACTCTTATATGTGTGTGTGCGTGTGTCTGTATTGGTGCTTGACCACACACAATGTTGTTTGAAACCTTTGCTCACTGATATACCAGATAATCATGTTCCCTTTATGTCCAAATGAATTTAATGACTCTGTTGGATCTTTATATCATGTTTGATTTGTCTCACTTCTTGCGAGAGGTGCAAGTGGAGTTCAATGCAGCTAAATGTGATGTGATGCACTTTGGAAAGAATAACAGGAAGGCAGAGTACTGGGTCAATGGAAAGATTCTTGGTATTGTGGATGTGCAGAGGGATCTTGGAGTCCATAGATCCCTGAAAGTTGCCGCTCAGGTGGATAGTACTGTTAAGGCGGCATCCGGTGTGTTAGGTTTCATTGGTAGAGGGATTGAGTTCTGGAACCACAATATCATACTGCAACTATACAAAATGGTGGTGTGGCCACAGTTGGAATATTGTGTACAGTTCTGGTCGCCCTATTGCAAAAAGGATGTGGAAGCATTGGAAAAGGTGCAGAGGAGATTTATCAGGATGGTGCCTGGTCTAGAGGGAAGGTCTTCTGAGGAAAGGCTGAGAGACTTGGATCTGTTCTCATTGGAAAGAAGGCGGCTAAGGGGTGATTTGATAAAGACATATAAGATAATCAGAGGATTAGATAGGGTAGACAGTGGAAGTCTTTTTCTTAGGATGATGACCTCAGCTTGTACGAGAGAGCACAGCTACGAATTGAGGGGTGATAGATTTAAGACAGATGTCAGAGGCAAATTCTTTACACAGAGAGAGTGGCAAGTGTCATCACGTTCGCCTAACATGCGAAAAGTCCCTAGTTCGAAACTGGGCAGAAACTGCTTTGTTCTTCAACTGCAGCCTTTCACATGGACAAGAACGGAACTTTCTTGCTTGCTTTCGCATCTGCAAACCTACCTTCGAATTTGTTTGAACAAATCTGCTCTCGTAGTGAAATGTAATGCAATTCCATGGAATTACTGTGCAAAGCATTGTAAAGTTTTTCTCCAACCTGGTTCTGATCATATGCCATTCCGTTTGAGAGTGTAGTTACCGCCTTCTGATGCTTCCACGAAAAGCAGTACCGCACTTGCATTCCTTGCGCAGGCGGCCCGGTTCAAAGACAGGGAAGAAGCTGATGCGCTGGTGTCACAGCGCACCACGGATTCCTGAACTAGTCTGTCTGTCAAACGTACCCCAACGTCGTCTCTGAAAGACCTCATTTGGAAGCTGTCTGTCGTTATTCAACGCGCGAGAATTGGCACCAGAGGTCCTGAATCATGTTTTGGAGCAGTTCGCACGTTCGTGGCTCATTCAATCAGTAACACCAATGAAATGAAATTACACTCTCAGAGCGTCGCTAGTATTAAGGTGCGCCCCGAGATCTAAGCCACGTTGGAACTGAAACGAAGGGATCAACAGAGAGGCTACCGAATGACATCGCATCCATTTGGTTTTCTTTAAATCACTGACGAGCAGGAAAATGTAAACGGGGAGGGCGAGTGGGGAAGTGAGGCAGTTGCAGCTCTGGTGAAACTCCTTCTTTGTGATTCACTCAGCAACCAGAGACGTGAAGGTGACTCAGGCGTGAGAGCTTTTCACATCGAGAACAAAAAGCACTCAAGGTCAGTTAGCACCTCTTCTGGAGTGGGGGTGTGGTGAGGTGCTTGACTTCTGACTTCTGTTACAATGTTCAGAAACTGCCTTTTAGATTGAGGTGAACAGAAACTGCATTTCTAAAAAGCACCATGGAATTTAGCAAGATTTATTGAGTCGCTTGTCGTCGATTTCCACACAGGTTCCCTACTCAGTTGGTATCCATGTGGCTCATGTCCAGGAGTGAACACCTCTGCAGCAAATTGCATAGTTAAGGTAAAAGGCAAGGAAAGTGGCATCTCGAACTGGCCTCGAGGTCAGAGCATCCTCACAATGTGATCTGTCGTTCTCGGATTGTAATGTTACCTCCAGTACCACCCTAAGGTAAATGTTGGTCCTTCAGAGGATGAGAATGGCAATATATTTGTGGGATGTGATGAAACGCCTGAGGCACTGAACACGTATTATGTATCGGTACCATCCTTCAGTCATCAGGAATGGTGGAGTCAATGAACGGCAGCCTCAAAACCACCCTCCCTAAAATCATCAGGACACAGGACTGTCTTGGCCAGATGGTCGGCCACTGGTGTTTTACACAGTAAGAGGATAGGGAAACCAAACGACGGATTTTACACCATTTGAAGTGTTAATGGAACGACCCATTCCCACAGCCAGACCCCCAAAACTAGCCAATGGCACAGCGCTGCTATGCACACAGGAACCTCTCTTGGATTCGGTTTAAGCCCTTTGTAAAAGGATCACAGTAAACCATGATTTGCAAAAGCTGCAGTGTACTGGGCACTTGGGTGTTCCTTTTATTCCTACTGATCCAAACTGAATAAAGATTCGTGCAACTTGTGTTCTTCACTGTATCTCAAACATACACACACGCAACATGGGTGCTGGGGAAAAATAAACACTACCGTAGTTAGGCAATAGTGGGGGTGGGGAGGTAAAACAAAAAAAGAACAAACAAAAGAAAAAGCTGCGGTTGTCCACACCACGGCAGGAACCACTTCACCAGTTTAAACAGGGCAGTATGTAATGAGACAGTCCCTGCCGAAAGATTCTCTCTCGCGTAGATGGAAATGACCACTCTTGGTCTGTCTCACAACAACGACAGCTGTCATGCTCCAAGGGAGACCAGAATGTGACCCGGTGAAAGAGGGCTCCGCCTCCACAGATGGACAACCAATCAGAACAGGATACAGCTCCAGATACCATAGAGGGATCCAGCTGCTCGCTGCGGCCATCGTGATGATCACTCATGGTCTGACCTGCACATCACCACTGATCGGTAACAGGACACACAGAACAGGGCACTTAATCCACCGTGAGCCGTAGGTGAACGTTTTTTTTAATATAACCCACAGGGTATGCCCAGAGGGTAAAGCAGACCAGCTGCTGGGTCTGTGATGGTTTCCCCGAACATTCCTACGGAGGCATTCCCCACGGGGCAGTCCCTTTTAACGCCGCAGAGATGGTAGAATTGTGGCTAAAACTGGACAGGTCCCAGGGGTCACAACAATCAGTCTGCTAATCAGACGGGCCATTCATGTGGCTAATAGTTGAGACTACTTGGAATCCGCAGGATACCACCTCGACAAATTCACAGGATTGTTCTCCGCAGCCCAGAACCTCTCACATGAACACCCAACCTTGACCATCACTGACACCACCGCATGGGGTTCACACAGAGGAACGATCTGCCTGACGAGAAGCCAGCCATCCGCATGGGTGACTGGCTGGAGCTGGTGCACTAACTCACTGCTCTTGACCTCTGCAGTACTCTGGTCTGTAGCAGAGTGCAGCGTCCTAGATATATTTGGCCACAATATGTCTGCCCACAATTCCATTTTCAATAATATTTGGACAGGATCGCAAACCCACCGGCTAAGAACATACAATGACACTTATTTTGTCTGCGGCCACAAGGCATACCTCGGCTGGCGTTGTCATGGGCTGGCACGTGATATGTGGTACCACTCCTTTACTACTCCAAGTCGTCTCCTTTCCAGAAGCGTATTCCCCGCGGAAAACGCGGCCTCACTGCCCCAGACGAGATACCCTCTCCCCCCTTTTTGTGACAACTTACGAAACCCTGCACCTCGACATAGAGGCACATCAGCTGGCCACCATGCTGGAGGAGATAACATGCCACGGCTGAAGGGCTTGCCCAGCTAAATGCAGAGGCTGTCGCCATTCGCACTGTGCCCCTACAAAACAGAATAGCCATGGACTACTGGCTGGACAAAAAAAGGGGAACAAGCGCATTCATTGGCAAAGACTGCTGTGCCTACATCCCTGAACCCAAAGCAAATATAACGGACCTGTCACACAACTTTACACAGGCTGCTGCTGCCCCTGACACACACTTCTCACAGGCTGCTGCTGCCCCTGACACACCACTCCCCACAGGCTGCTTCTGCCCCAAATGAACTGGAGTCCCACTGGGACCTGTGGACCTGGCAACCTCCTGGCATGGCTCACGGGGGCACTGAACTGCTCGAGGAACTTATATTCCATATTGTGGTTGTGGGTATCATTATGCTGGCCATGGGCCTCCGTATGTGCTGCTGCCAGTTTTGTACAGCACTTTCACCCCTGCCCTCCTCACAACCCCGCTTGTACAAGTTCGCTGGAGTGAGATCCCCTCCCCTGACACAAACTACGCTCGGTCAGATTCGGACACTGACTACTACCTCTCTGACACCGAAGCCCCACTACTGATAGCCTCCCTTGTCTGGGCTACATTGCACCTTTACAACATGCTCTTCAGCAAAAAATGGCGAACTATGGGAGAAAATCTGGTACACTTTCCACTCATAGCATAAACACATAAAAAACACAGAAACATGTTGTCGAAACACAGAAACCATGCCTGCCAACACACACAGAACACACCCACAATGCCCAAGTCGTGGTCAAACAGGGTAATATAGAATTCAGATATTCTAAGATACTCCCAGACCTGATAATAACTTCTCAAACAGCCTTTCCAGTTAGCTCCTCGCCTCGATCATCACTTCAGTCCTAATAACCTAAGCACAGTCTCGTTTCCCATATAAACTGATGGCGCATAAACAAAGAGGCAGACTGAGAGACCTCGGAAGACTTTGCTCCCACGAGGAACACAATGGCCAGAACTGAATGACAGGAGAAGGAACATTTACACATACTCGTGCAGACAGGAAATAGCGTTAAGAATCCTCGAGAAGACATTTTCACCCATTCAAGGAGATGGCTGGAATCTCCAGTGGCAATTACAAATGTATTGTTACTGCCAGACGCTTGTTTAAATTCCATTTAGTTTATTCTTGTTTTAATCACTTTAAAAACTTCGCCACTATGCTGTTACAGCTTTAAAATTATCCTCTTTGTTTTGTACTACTATGAAATCTGCCTGCACTCTCTGCTTGGGGGAAAACATTCTTGCCATCTGTGCGGAGAATCAGTTCTGGGTCAGCCTGGCACATGTCTTTACCGCGATGTCAATTTGTTTATTCTAACTACTTGCCAGTTTTTTTACCTGATCTCTGATCCATTTGGCTGAATTTCTCTGACACCTCGTCATTGTGAATTGTTTATGTTTTTACCCTGTTATCAGTCTCCCGTGGGGGATCTCGCTGAAACCCACATACACAACATCATTGTCACACCCCTCATTTGAACATCTGATCACTTCCTCAAATCATGCAATCAGATTTGTTAGACATCACCTCCTTTGACAAGACCATGCTGATTCCTTCATCAAACCTTGCCTGGACCAGTCGCAATTAATTCTTTCCTTCAAACGTTTCTCCAAACGTTTCCCGACCACTCCTGTGAGGCTCACTTGGCTGTATTTCGCTGGTTTGTTTCTACCTGCCTTATAAAAAAGTGGAAATGCATTAGTAGTCCTGCAGTCCTCGAACAACTCGCCTGTGGCCAAAGAGGAATGTGAAACATTGGTCGGAACCCCTTAAATTGCTCCTTTGTCTCACAGAGCAACGTGAAAAACAACTGCACTCTAAGCTGGGGATTTGTCCGCGTCAAAAACTCCAGTATAGTCTCAGTTCCGATATAAAACTGATCAAGAAGCTCTCAGTGCATCTTCCTGCATCCTATACAGATGTCTTCCGACAAAGGGACTGCTCGCCAGCTGAATGTGTAAAGTGATTGCTCCATATATCTTTACAACTGTACACTACTGTACTCTCACACTGGAGGGAACGCATTCACCAATTTTAACTGGAAGACGCTGTTTTCAGCCTTTGCGCCTATTAAACCTTTAGCTTTGATACCCAATGGCACATTGTTACAGTGAGAAAGCGTTTCAGTGTTTTCTATCCTAAAAAAGACCGTCACTTGATGACACCTCCGAAATGGACTCCAATCCGTTCACATCTGACATGAGGGATGTTTTTCCCTCTGCTGTTCATCACATCCAGGATAGAACTGCGGTAGAAATTATTACTGTCTTCATTGACCTAAGTAGTTGATGCCGATGGCTCACCTTGTAATGGGAACTATCCACTAGAGAACTTTTCAACAGGAACACAGTTCTGTCTTCTGTGCAGTGGATCATTGCACAAGCGCAGTATCAGTCTTCTACCAGGCCGTGTGCAGTCATTCTTCCTCGAACATTCACAGTAACCGACTCTAACTAGAGCAAAACCAGATGGTTCTAGATAAAAGTCAGCAGGTCTAGCAGCATCTGAAAAATGATTTCAGAGTTAACATTTCGAGTCCAGTGACCATCCTCAGAACTGACAATAGCTTGGAAAATGTTGGTTTATCTGCAGAAGATATAGTGGCGGTTGGGCGAGGGTAAGGAATAAACGATAGGGATGGATAGAGTTCAAGTAGAGAGAAGAACAGTTGGACAAAGGATTGGATGATGATCTGGCTGGCAGGGTGAATAGCTGTTAATGGAGACTGTTAGTGGCGAACCATATGTAGTGTGTTATTGCAGGCTCAGTGACAATAGGGCCTTTGCGTGTTTGATAGAGGGATAGGATTAGGAGAGTTCAGGCCCTAAAAAATGAAAATGATATGGGGTCTGGAAGGCTGCAGGCCCCAAATACAAACTGACGTGGTATCCTTCCAGCATGCCCTGAGTTTCGCTGGAACTCTTCTTGAAGACAGAACTTGAATGGTCTGCAATGTGGTCACCAAATCCAAACATTGTTGCCCAAGATAGTGGAAACCACATTGCAGTCGATTGGATTGCGTGAAGTGCAGTTCATGTATTGCTTCACCTGGAAGGTGTGTTTGGGCCATTGGAAACAGAGGAGAGAAGACGCCAATAGACAGGTGAGTAGGGACAAGAAGCAAACAGAAATATTATTAGAGAAATCATGAGGACAAGAAACCTAACAAAAAAGCACTTCACCTGAATGCTGGTCGCATTTGTAACATGGTTGAAGACTTAATGGCACAAATCAACACGAATGAAAATGATTTAATAGCCGTGAGAGAGATACGGTTAAGGGCTGGACACGATTGGGAGTTAAATATCCAGGAGTACAAGAGTATTTGGAAGGTTAGACAGCAGTGTAAAGAAGTTGGTGTCTCTCTGTTATTCAAGGCCGACATCAGGGCCGTCTGGAGAGAGAAAATGTGTTCTATTGGGAATGAGTTTGAATTACTTTGCATGGAAAGTAGAAATTCTAAGAAGAAAAAGTCACTGATAAGTGCAGTCTATAGGCCAGTAAATAATAACATCACACTGGTGAAGGCAATAAACAAACCAATAAGCAATGCCTGTAAAAATGGGTCAGCTATTATCATTAGGGATTTTGATTTAGATGTAGCTTGGTCGAACCAGCTGAGTCACAGTACCTTTGAGGAGGAGGTTGAAAAATGTACCAATGATGTTTTGCTTGAACAGTATGCAATGGAAACAACGAGGGAAAAAGCAATCCTTGATCTGGTCCTGTTTAATGGAACAGGAATAATTAATGATCTCATAGTTAGGGATCCTCTTGGAACGAGTGATCACAGTATGGCAGAACTGAGAATTCAGATTGGGAGTGTGAAGATAAAATCCTGTGCATGTACAGGGGGCACAACAATAGAACGAGAGCGCACATGGCTAATAGAGACTGGAAAAAAAAGTTATTTTATGGGACAGATATCGAGCAGCGAAGGACTTCCAAAAAAGATTTTTTTGTAGAAGTGCTCAGCAAAAGTATATTCCAGTGCAAAAGAAGGACTGCAAGAAACGGGGTAATCTGCCTTGCGTGACTTCGGAAATAAAGGAGGCTGTCAAAGTCAAAGAGAAAGCATACCATGAAGCCGAGAACAGCTTGAAACTGGAAGATTGGGGAAACTTTAAAGATAAACATGACGAAGTACAGAATACAAAGACGGATAGCAAAAGTTTCTATAAAATATAAAACGAAGAAAGAGTGGCTAAAGTAAATGTTGGTCCTTTCGAGGATGAGAAGGGACATTTAGTTATGCGATTGGATGAACTGGCCGAGGCATTGCATTTTGTCTCAGTCTTCACGGTGGAGGATACTTATAACATGCCAGTAAGTTATAAAGAGACAAATGTAGGTGAGGACCTGGAAACAAACATTATTACGGAAGAAGTAGTGTTAGGCAAGCTAATGGAGCTCAGGATCGACAAGTCTCCTGGCCTTGAGGGAATGCACCTCAGGGTATTAAACGAGATTGCGGGAGAAACAGCAAGTGCTCTAGTGGCAATTTTCAAATTCACTAGACTGCGTGGACGTCCGTGCAAGTTGGAAAACAGCTAGTGTGACAACACTGCTGAAAAAGGGAGATGGGAATTATTGATCAGTTAGCTTAATTTTTGGAGTGGGGAAGATGCTAGAGTCTATTATCAAGGAAGAAATAGCAGGGCATGGAGATAGAAATTGGAAAGACGCAACGTAGGTTCATGAAGGTTCAAGCAGAGATGTTATGTTATAGCTGTACAAGGTGCTGGTGAGGCTATCCTTGGTGTACTGTGTGCACTTTTGGTTTCCTTCATTGAGAACGGATGCACTGGCACTTGAGTGGGGAGAAGGTTTGCAGAGGAAGTTCGCTCGTTTGATTCCGAAGTTAGCCTATAAAGAGAGACTGCATAGATTAGGATTATTTTCGTTGGAATTTAGAAAAATGAGGGGGCAATCTTACTGAAACATAAAACTTTGAACGGAATAGATTAGATAGGATTAGGAGGGATGCATCCACATTCGGGTGAAACTCGAACAAGAGGGCATTGCCTCAGGATTAGAGGGAGCAAACTTAGACTGAGTTAAGAGGATCTTCTTCACCCAGACGGATGTTAATATATGGAATACCTTGCCCAGCGAAGAAGTTGACGCTCGCTCAATAAAAGCTTTTAAAGCTAAGAGCGATATTGCTTTTGAATAACAAAGGTAATAAGGGATACAGTGAGAGGCGAGTAAGCGGATTTGAGTCTTTAGAAAGATCAGCAATGATATGATTGAATGGCGGAGCAGGCTTGAAGGGTCGGACAGCCTACTCATGCTCGGACGTTTACGTTCTGTGCATTTATGTGTCAGAAAAGCAGAGATGCAGGGGGAAGACTCCATGGGGAGACTTGGTTCAGGCGTTGGAAGTGAAGGCAGATTGCAAAAGGGTTTACTGTAGGGAATGGTCACTGTGGATGGTGGACAGGGACGGGAGAGGGATGGCATCTCGCTAGTGGTGGTGAAAATTAAAAAAAATCGATTATCACTTGAAGCACCACTGCGAATACATTTGTCAACTTTTATAGGTGCGCAATTGAGAGCATTCTGTCTGGATGTATCACTACCTGGTATGGCACTTGTACCATTCAAGGTCAAAGACGGTTACAGCGAGTGGTGAACTCGGCCCGGACAAATACAAAGGACAACCTATTATATGTTTGCATATTATTTATACATCTATGCAGATTAACTCTGTGATATGCTTGCATTGATCGCAAGGCAAAGCTTTTCACTGTGCCTCAGTGCACGTGACAATGAATTCAATTCAATTCAATTGTGGAATGTCGACGACATGGATTTTTCGAGCAGCTTGTGGTGGAGCCAACTCGGGAACAGGCAATACTCGATTTAGCATTGTACAATGAGGCAGACGAGACAGGGGAGCTGAAGATGAAGGAACCCTTTGGAGGCGGTGATGATAATATGATTGAATTTACCCTGCAATTACCCTGAGAGGGAGAATATACAATCAGAGGTAACGGTATTAAAGTTGAATAAAGGCAAGTACAGAGGCATGAGGGAGGAGCTGGGTGAAATTGGTGAGGAGAGGAGCCTAACAAGAACGCAGGAAAGTGGAAATGCAGTAGCAGGAGTGTCTGAGCGTAATTCATCAGACACATCAGAGACACACCCTGTGGAAAATGAGGCATGGTGTCGGGAGGATGAGGCAACCATGGCGGACTGAGGAAGTCATCGATAGCAGAAAGGCAAAAGAGAAAAGATATAATGTGGCGAAGGGCAGTGGGTAATCAGAGGATTGGGAAGCTCACAAAGACCCACAAAGGGCAACAACAAAACCAATGAGATGGGAGAAGATTAAATATAAGATAACTACTAATATAAAGTTAAAAATCACACAACACCAGGTTATAGTCCAACAGGTTTAATTGGAAGCACACTAGCTTTCGGAGCGACGCTCCTTCATCATGTGATTGTGGAGGGCTCGATCGTAACACAGAATTTATAGCCATAAATTCTGTGTTACGATCGAGCCCTCCACAATCACTTGATGAAGGAGCGTCGCTCCGAAAGCTAGTGTGCTTCCAATTAAACCTATTGGACTATTACCTGGTGTTGTGTGATTTTTAACTTTGTACACCCCAGTCCAACACCGGCATCTCCGAATCATTACTAATATAAAGTAAGACTGCAGTTGTTTCTTTATTCATATAAACGCAAAAGAGAGGTAGAAGTTGACAATGGGCCATTGGAAAATGACAATTGACAGAAAGTAGTGGGGAACAAGGAAATTGTTGAGGAACTGAAAAAAAAATATTTTGTGCCTCTTCACAGTGGAAGACATGAGTTATACCCAAACATACAAGAGAATGGGGGAACAGATGTGAGTCTAGTGGTCATCACTGTGAAGGTGCAAAAAACACTGAATGGCCTGAAGGTCGATACATCATCTGGATCAGATAGAGTACCCTCCAGAGTTCTAAGGTAGACAACTGAAGAAATAGTGGATACGTTCGCGGAGAGCTTTCAGGAATCGCTAGAATCAGAAAGGGTGCTATAGGGCTGAAAAATCACAAACGTGACACCCCACTTTAAAAAGAAACAACACAGAAGCTGGCAAATTATAGACCAATCCGCCGAATCTTGGTTGTGGATAAGATCCTGGAATCCATTCCGTTGGAAGAAATTTCTGAATACTTGGAAGTGCATGTTAAAATAAGGCAAAGTCAGTAATGTTTCATCATGGAGAGGCCATACATGACAAATCTGCAAAAATTCCTCTTTGAGGAAGTAACAAGGAAGATAGACCAAGGAGAGCCATTGGATGTTATGTGTCTGGGCTTCATGAAGGCCTTTGATATTTGCCGCACAGGAGACTACTGAATAAGGTATGGGCCCATGGTTTCAGAGGAAAGCTGCGCTCTCAGGACAGAAAGCAGTGATTGGGAGCAAAACGATCCTTCTCAGGATGGCAGCTGGTGACAAGTGGCGTTCCTCAAGGCTGTGTTGGGACTACAACTTTTCATTTTCTCCATTAGCTATCTAAGTAAAGTACCTGAGGGCATTGTGTGTCAATTTGCAGACAATGCAATGGCAGGAGGACAGGTAGCATTGAGGAGGCGGCGATGCTGCAGAAGGATATGGGCATGCAAGGAGCATTGGAAAATAGATGGCAGATGGAGCATAATGTGGGAAAGTGTGAGGTGTTGCACTTTGGTAAGAAGAATAAAGACACGGACTGTTGTCTAAATGGGACGAAGGTTCACATGCCTGTAGTGCAAGGATACTTGAGTATATTAGCCCAGGATTCTCTTCAGATGAACTTGCAGATTGAAGCTATAGTTTGGAAGACGGATGCAATGCTGACATTTATTTTTGGAATATTTTAATATAAAAGCAGGGATGCACTTCCACAGCTCTATAACGATCTGCTCAGACCTAATCTGGATTACTGTGTGTAAGTTTGGTCCTCAAATTTCAGGAAGGATGCACTGGTCCTGGGATGCTTTCAGAGGTGATTGACCATTATGGTGACAGAAATGAAAAGCTTGACACATGAGGAACGTTCGAGGACTCTGGGTCAATACTCGATGAACTTTAGAAGAATACGAGGAAATCTAATTGGTACTTATAGAATCGTGAATCGCCTTGACAGAGTGGATGCAGGGAAGGTGTTTCCATTTTTAGTAGAGACGAGAACCCAAAGGCACAGCTTTGGAGAAAAGGGAAGACATTTGAGAGCACTAATATGAGACACTTATTCAGTTAGAGACTGGTGAATGTATGGAATTCGTTGCCAGCTAAGGTTGTGAAAGCCAGGGCTGTGATTATATGTAAGACTGAGGTATGTAGCAGCGTGGTTGTCAGGGATATCAAGGTTTATGGGGCGAAAGCTGGAGAATTGGGTTGAGAAAGTATCTGCCATGATTTAATGGAAGAGCAGATACACTGCGCTGAATGGTTTAATTTCTGCTCTATCCTCTAATGGACTTATGCATCGAATGACTTCCATCTGCAAGTTCTCCTCCAAGGAACGTGCCTGATTTGTCAGCGAAGATCTGATTGAGTGCTGATCCAGACTTGATGCACCAAATGGTCTATTTCCGCCCTCCATCTTCTATTTTATCATTCTTCATAAAAAAGATGAATGCAATGACCAGACTTGTGGCCAGTCATCTGACTAATCTCTGAACAGGCAGTTGCTAAAGTTCCAGCATCATTTTCGTGCTCTTATATTCCCACCTGCGATCAAGACCAGAAAGTATCTCCAACCCCTCGAGACCACTTGATCCCTTGTCCAATCTCCTTCAAAGATTCGTGAATGCCTACTCCAATTTCTCTTTTATTACTGTAAACCACTCAGTATTCACTCTTGTATCATTGTTTCTCCCCAAATTCATTATCACCCACTTCACTGGATTGAATTCATTTCAGCACTTTTTCTTGCCAATTGTTTCCAATCTCCCTGCAGTCTATGGCTTTCTTCCTCATGGTTAACAACATGACTAATTGTTACATAATTTGCACACTGCTAAATGATCACCACGACAAATAATTAAAAATCGTTGACCAATATGTAAAACAATGGAACTCATAGAACCCATGTTTCATACGCTCACAGAGGACAGCAGAATTGGAGACTGTAAAGAAGGTGATCTAAGATTCCAGAATGATCGTAATCCAATGCGTCTTTGGGCTGAAAAATGCCACATGGAGTTCAATCTGGATAAATGGAAGGTATTGCATTTTGCTACATCAAATGTGAGTCGGGCTTATACAATTAATGATCGGGCGTTGCATCGTGTTGTGGAATACGGAGGCCAGGATGCAGGTGCATAATTCTTTTTTAGTTTGCTTCACATATCGACAGAATGGTTAAAAAATTGTCATCCTGCATTCGTTGCTCAGTCCTTTGAGCATAGGAGTTGGTACGTATTGTTGAAATTGAATAGGATGTTGGGTGAGGTCTCTTCCGGAGTACTGCGTCCAGTTCTTGTCACCAAGTAATAGCAAGGAAATTATTAAGCTGGAGTAGGTTCAGAAGAGGTATACCAGCGCATGGCAAGTGGGGAAGGTTTTTGTTAAAACGAAAGGCTGGATAGGCTGAGAATATTTTCACTCGAGCACTGGAGTTTGAAAGGCGAACTGATAGAAATTTATAATTTTTTGAGAGTTCGGATAGAGTTAACTGTAAATGTCTTTTCTCCAAGGAGGGGGACTTCAAAACGAGAGGGCAAATGTTTTCGTTGAAAAGAGAGAGATTTAAACTAAGACATGAGAGGCTTGTTTTTTAACAGAGGATGGGTTATGTGTGCAATTCACTTCTCTAGGTAGTAATGAATGAAAGTACATTTGCAATGTTTACAGGATATTTAGATAAATGAATTGGAAAGTTTCAGTGGAATTTAAAAAAAGCTATTCATTCATACCTCGTCCATTATTTATTGCCCAGAGGGCAATTTGGAATCAACCACGACATTATGGATCTGGAGTCACATGCCAGCCAGACCAGATAAGTATGGCAGTTTCTTTCTCTATCAGGCATTAGTGAATCAGATCTACAACAACTGATTCAACATCATCAGAGTCTTCAACTCTCGGTATTTAGAGAAATAAATTTCCAGCATCAGCCATGCCAGGATTTGAACAGAATTATATCTGGACGTTCATATTAACAATGCAGTAATAATAATACAAGAGCATTATTAACCCTCAACAATTACAGGAGCCGTCAGATGCGACTCGTTTAGTTTGGCATTATGTTCAGTATGAGCTGGAAGGAGTGAAAGGCCTGTTTTCATGTTACGTGAGTCTATGACTTTGACGGTATTAAACTGGCAGCTGGTTGGGATTAACTGCAGCATTGACAGTTTAATTGATCTCCTTCTGGGATATGTAATCTTGTTGGTTACGCTGGAGTATTTTTTTGCTCATTGAGCCCGTCCCACACACGGGACTGTTGAACAGTCATTCCCCAGTTTGACTGAGTAAATGAATTTCCACTTTAGCAGGTATTTGAATCTCGCATTGCCCTGGTTTCTCTGTGATATCGGTGTCCTTGTATCTACCCAGAGTGAACGATTGGTTCAAATCATGTCCACGCAGACGCAAGTCTCGTTGTCCATGTTGTGAATGTGTTTTAATACTTTCCTATATACCCACAGGGTGTGGATGTCGCTAGTCAGGACAACATTTGTTCTTCATCCTGATTCGCTGTTGCTTCACTGCACGAGAGACATGGATTCGATCCCAGTCTCGTGTAACTGTTTGCAGTTTGCACATTCTCTCTTTGCTTGTGTGAGTTTCCTCCCACAGTCTGAGGGGGTGCAGGTTACTGCGATCAGCCATGGGAAATGAAGGGGAATGGAATAGGTATGGGGTGTGGGTCTGATAGGATGTGCTTCGGAGGGATGGTGTCGACTGCAAGGGCCGAATGGCCTGCGTCCCCACACGGTCGGCATTGTCGGATTAAGGTTCAGCGAAGTCGTTCTGGACCTGGAGTCACAAGTAGGCAGGATTGGGTAAAGGTGGTAGCATGCCCTGCGTAAGGGACATGCATGAATGGGATTGCAGGAAATTAAAGTCATGTTCTCTGTTCCTGAGGTCAGCTTTTCATTCCAGGTTTTATTCGACGAATTTTAACATTACCAGATCCGTGTCTGAGTCCCCAAGGATGACTCGTTTATTATATAACCACAACACAACCTTCTCCAGGTTGCAGTATTTACTGGGAACAAGAAGCAGATTCTGAGGGGATGCGAGCAAAGGCAGCTGCTACTGCCAATGTCAAAAACATGGATCCAAACATGAAAATGAAATTTCTAACCTTGCCACCCCAAAGTTAAAGTCTTAACACTCTTTCGATGCGCCAATCAGCTGTCTCAGCAACATATACTGCTTATGGCTATAATATTATAAATGGGGGCAAGTATTCCCTTCAGCCCCGTTTTTGACCAGGAGCAATCCCAACCTCGGAAATACGCGCGCTGCTCTCCCGTCATTCCATCCCAACTTCCAATTGGATCTTCATGGCTGCTTCAGACAGTTTCCCTGATTCCGGGTCTGGAACTGGAATTAAGTGTGATTGCCTGCAGCAGTTGTTATTGCCTTGTGTGGGCAAAGTGATGAAGTGGCCGATGTTAAACTATAATGCTATTGAAGCATACATTTGAACAATATCCTGCACTGTCCCATGAGTTTCGAGAGTTTCATTAATCCCATTCTCCAATACTCTCATTAATGGAATCTCCACAGTCTCTGGGGACGTTGAACTTAAAGATTCAGCCCATTCTTAGTTCGCACATGCCTGTCGCTAAGTTCTGATATTGTATATTATTCCTGACATTTCCTCTGCTAAAATAGAGCTGCAGTTGGCAAGCGTGGTCTGTGGAGAGCTGCAACCGTTTAGTATTTCGTATACTGCATTGTGATTGCCACGACTTCTGATCGACTCTACATCATGATAGTCAGTTCTCTCAAAGTTTTACATTTGGTGAAACACGGAAAGAATTTACTCGTTTTTACATGATAATATTCTCCGAGGTGATGATTTGTTTTCCATTGAATTTCGTTCTCTGATTTTTCTGCGTTTAATGTATCAGTATTTAACCCCAAAGGTTCTTGAAGATGTCTCTCCCTCTCACTCACCCTAACTCTCTTTTCCGACCCTCGTCTCATTTGACTGAGGCATTGCACAATTTAACATACACTTTCACGTTGATACCATCTACTCACTGTTGCTGGATGTCCATGCCCCAATCTCTTTATAGCCACGTTTAAATCATTCAATTCGTTTGGATATCGTAGCTGTGTGATTAATTCTCCTTTAGCGGTTTTTACTGACATGGACCAGAGATTATTGGAACGTGAGTCTCAATAAATGGACACAGAGAATAATTGGGAAAAAAGAGACTCTATTGGAACAGATCAGCCGTGATGGCTTTCTGCGATAGCCTACTTGTATTATCGCTTGATTGTTAATAGGAAAGGCCAGGTAACATTCCAAGGTCGATGAGTTCGATTCTCACCACACCAGGACAATGGTAAAATATGAGTGCAAGAAATATCTCCGATTAAGGATATGCCAAATTCGTTGCCTGAAAGACCCATAAGTTTCACTGACGTCCTTGAGGGAGGGAAACAGCCGTCCATGTCTCCTGTGGCTTCCACGTGTCCCCGGACCGTAAGCCGATAAATGCTGCAGAGACACACCGCATGCTGGTGCGACAACGTAAAAATGGTTCATTCGGTTCTACTTCGACTATTGTCTGCAGTTCACATAAGTCCATGGATGTGATCGCACTGGAAAAGGTTCAAGAGAGATTCACTCGGATAGTATCTGGTCTGAACATTTTCAGTCATGAAGAAAGACAGGACAGACTGGGATTGTTTGACACCGTGCAGAAGAGTTTGCGAGGAGGCATGGTTAACTTGGACAAAATCATGAGGGGTATTTATTAGGTAGACTGAAAGTAGCGTTTCCCATCGTCGGAGATATCGTTCATCGGGGACCAGAAATTTAATGAGAAAGACAGAAAGGTTTAAACAGATGTGTGGAAAAGCATGAGAGTCCGGCAGGTGTTGGAATTTGCAACACGGTGTCTGGACGGGTCAGGGAGGAAGGAACCCTTATAAACTGAAGAAATATTCAGATGAGAATGTGTTCTGCCAATACCTATAAAGCTATGGGCTAAGCGATTCTGGTCGGTAAACAGTTGTTTTTTTGACAAATGGAGCCACAATGGGCTGAAGTGCCTCCTTTGAAACTGTTGTGCTCGGTAGTATAATGGTTAGTGTCGCCGCATGTTATGTGGGAGATAGGAGCTCAATTCCTCGCTGGGGCACTGTAAATGTTTAAAACTGCCGCTCCGTTCCCAAGTGCGGGTTATTAGTTCCTGTCCTTCCATTCTCCATGGGACATGTCACAGGAAAGACAGTGCTGTCTGAATCTGTGGGGAAGGACTGCAGCTCCCGGCGAGACAGAGTAACAGTGAAAGTACAAACACGTGACTTTCGCAACCTGCACCTCGTGTCTGTACTGGAATCTGAACCATTTAATAGAAAGAATAAGGAAGCTGAAGAAGAAACAGGGTACACCAATTCAGATCTGAGTACATAAACATTTTCCACAGGATCTTCAGGAGAACTGACAATCGGGTCTGAGAAAGAGTTTCATTCTCAGCACTGTTAGTTCACAGAGGTGTTTTGTAACACTTAAGCACTTAAGAAATTGAATAACAATTTAACTGAAGACTTGAAATGTTAGAACACACCAGGCGATGAGTCACGTGCTGGAAACTGTATTTACAAGCCAGATATTTGATGATTGATAATGATGCAATAGGCTGAAGGGCCTCTCGCCATACTTTTACAAACTCAATGACTGTCATTTTTCAACTGAACTAACAAGACAAAAACAAAGTCACCAAGAAAATTTGCAAGCATTGCATCTGTCTTCCTTGTTGTGAAAGTGTTGAAATTCAGCTCTCTCACTGCTCACTCCCAATGTTGATTTCCAGTCAGGGAAAAAAAATTGTTGTTCTTTATGAAAATCGTAAATTGAAAATGAATTCCTGACATTACAAAACAGCAAAGATACTAGCTTTCGGACCGCTGCTCATTCATTCGGTGGTTGTGGAGTACACAGTTGTAAGACACAGAATTTATAGCACAAGTTTACAGTGTGATGTAATTGAAATTATACATAGAAAAATACCTTAATTGTTTGCTAAGTCTCCCATCTATTAGAATGACGTGTTAGCTTCACTTCTTTCATATGTAAAGCGCAAAACGTTTTATTTTGAAGTTACATTCTCAGATGAACTTTAACAATTGGTGTTAGCCCCCGTGCGCTGTTGTCTGTTCCATAATGTTTAGACTGATACTAATTGTATAAAATGAGTTACCAGAGACTTACATGGGTTCATGCAGTTTATGAGCAAAGTACAATGGAACTCTGCAAGTACAAATTCACCCCACAAATGTATATATGCGTGTGTGTGTGTGTGCGTGTGTGTGTGTAGGAGGGTCTCTGTTTGTAGATAGGGTAATGGGATCACCTGTACTGTGACATGAGCCCCAGGTCCCGGCTGAGGCCATCACCATGGGTATCGAACTTAGCTATCAGCCTCTGCTCGGGCACTTTCAGCTGCTACCTGTTCCGAAGTCCGCCTTGCATGATGGTCACCCAAACGCCTTAGGTCGAATGTACAACTTAGAACATAGAACATAGAACAATACAGCACAGAACAGGCCCTTCGGCCCACGATGTTGTGCCGAACATTTGTCCTAGCTTAAGCACCTGTCCGATTCATATCCAATTGCTGCTTAAAGGTCACTAATGATTCTGACTCTGCCACTTCCACAGATAACGCATTCCCTGCCCCCACCACTCTCTGGGTAAAGAACCTACCCCTGATATACCCCCCATACCTTCCACCCTTCACCTCAAATTTATGTCCCCTTGTAACACTATGTTGTACCTGGGGAAATGTCTCTGACTTTCTACTCTATTTTTACCTCTGATCATCTTATAAACCACTATCAAGTCACAACTCATCCTTCGCCTTTCCAATGAGAAAAGGACTAGCACTCTCAACGTATCCTGTACGACCTATTCTCCATTCCAGGCAACATCCTGGTAAACCTCCTCTGCAACCTCTTCAAAGCTTCCACATCTTTCCTAAAGTGAGGCGACCAGAACTGCAGACAGTACTCCAAATGTGGCCTTACCGAGGTCCTGTACAGCTGCAACATCACCTCACGACTCTTGAATTCCATCCCTCTGCTAATGATCGCTAATATACCATTGGCCTTCTTACAAGCTCTATCCACCTGAGTGGCAACTGTCAAAGAGCTATAAACATAGACCCCGAGAACCCTCTGCTCCTCCACCTTACTAAGAACCCTACCGTTAACCCTGTATTCCGCATTCTTATTTGTCCTTCCAAAATGGATAACCACACACTTGACAGGGTTGAACTCCATCTGCCACTCCTCCGCCCAGTCTGCATCATATCTAAGTCCCTTTGCAGCCGACAACAGCCCTCCTCACTATCCACAACTCTACCAATCTTCGTATCGTCTGCAAATTTACTGACCCACCCTTCAACTCCCTCTTCCAAGTCATTAATAAAATTACAAACTGCAGAGGACCCAGAACTGATCCCTGCGGAACTCTACTTGTAACTCGGCTCCAGGTTGAATATTTGCCATCTACCACCACTCTCTGACTTTGACCGGTTAGCGAGTTCTCTAACCAACTGGCCAAATGTCACACTATCCCATGCCTCCTGACTTTCCACATAAGCCTACCATAGGGAACCTTATCGAATGCCTGACTAAAATCTATGTACACTACATCCACTGCTCTACCCTCATCCACATGCTTGGTCACCTCCTCAAAGAATTCAATAAGACTTGTAAGGCAAGACCTACCCCTCACAAATCCGTGCTGGCTGTCCCCAATCAAGCATTGTCTTTCCAGATACTTATAAATCCTATCCCTCAGTACCCTTTCCATTACTTTGCCTCCCGCTGAAGTAAGACTAACTGGCGTGTAATTCCCGAGGTTATCCCTATTCCATTTTTTGAACAGGGGCACAACATTCGCCACTCTCCAGTCCCCTGGTACCACACCCGTTGACAGTGAAGACGAAAAGATCATTGCCAACGGTTCTGCAATTTCCTCTCTTGCTTCCCACATAATCCTAGGATATATCCCATCAGGCCCGGGGGACTTGTCTAGACTCAAGTTTTTCAAAATGCCCAGCACATCTTCCTTCCTAACAAGTATCTTCTCGAGCTTAACAGTCCGTTTCCATACTCTCGTCTTCAACAATACGGTTCCACTCATTTGTAAATACGGAAGAAAATATTTATTCAAGACCTCTCCTATCTCTTCCGACTCAATACACAGTCTCCCACTACTGTCCTTAGTCGGACCTACCCTCGTTCTCGTCATTCTCATGTTTCTCACATACGCATAAAAGGCCTTAGGGCTAACCTTGATCCTACCCGCCAAAGATTTTTCATGCCCTCTCTTAGCTCTTCTAATCCCTTTCTTCCGCACTTTCCTGGCTATCCTGTATCTCTCCAAGGTTCTGTCTGAACCTTGGTTCCTCAGCCTTATGTAAGCCTCCTATTTCCTCTTTACTAGATATTCAACATCCCTCGTCAACCAAGGTTCCCTCATACGGCCATCTCTTTCCTGCCTGACTGGATCATACGTATCAAGGACACGTCGTATCTGTTCCTTGAAAAAGTTCCACATTTCAATGACATCCTTCCCTGACATCCTAAGCTCCCAAATTAAGCTCCTCAAATCCTGTCTTGCAGCATCGTACTTATCCTTCCCCCAAATGTAAAACCGACCCTGTTGCATGCAACTATCTCCCTCCATATCCAAGGTGAAAGTTACAGAATTGTGGTCACCATCACCAAAATGGTCACCCATTAACAAGCCCATCACTTGTCCTGGTTCGTTTCCGAGTATCAAACACAATATGTCCTCCCCTCTGTTCGGACAATCTACATCCTGAGTTAGAAGATTTTCCTGGACACACTGCACAAAAACTGCCCCGTCAAATCTACTTGATCTAAAGAGCTTCTAATCAATATTTGGGAAGTTGAAATCGCCCATGACGACTGCCCTGTGGCTTCTGCAACTTTCCAAAATCTGTTTCCCAATCTGTTTCTCCACATCTCTGCTTCTATGAATGTCCTGGACCACTGAAGTGTTCCCCAACATGGAAGGGGCACACCTGCCTGTTGATTGATGTGCAGTCGCCATTCATCCGTTCTGTAGCCTCGCCTCGGTTTCACCAAAGTACCATGCCTCAAAGCATCCTTGCCTGCAGCGTGCTTTTTTTTAGTTTAGCGTCAGTCTAAACATTATGGCATGGACACAGCACACAGGGACTAACACCTTCAACAAATTATCTGGGTTGACTCTAATTGTTAAAGTTCACCTGAGAGTGTAACCATGAAAAGAAAGTTTCGCGATTTACATAAGAAAGAAGTGAACCAAACGTAGTCATTCTAACAGATGGAAGACTTAACAAACAATCAAGTTATTTTTCAATGTATAATTTCAGTTACGTCACACTGTAACCATTTGCTATAAATTCTGTGTCTTACAACTGTGTACTCCACAACCACCCGATGAAGGAGCAGCTCTCCAAAAGCTAATGTTTCCAATTAAACCTGTTGGACTATGACCTGGTGTTGTGCGATTTTTAACTTCATATTAGAATGCGAATCTCACAATTAAAACAGAGATGAGGAAGCATTTATTCTCTCATATAGTTCTGGATCTGTATAATTTCTTGTTGCAGAAGGCTGTTGAGGAAGAGTCATTAGGAGTAATCAGGTTCAGATTGGCAGATCTCCAAACAGCAAAGACATCAAGAGTTACGGTTTGGCAGGACAGGAAAAAGCGGGCGTAAGCAGTGATCCCGTTTGGCAGCAAGAACGAGGTGAAAAAGTACAAACTACAGAGTGATGAGGAAAGAATGGGCCAGGAATACTGGGACGGGAGAGGCTTAATGCTTTCTTTCTTTGCTGTAACTGTACACTGGTGTTAAAGTCTGAAATGGGACAATATCAGCCAAGTGGGTGAAATCTTACTTTCTGCTTGTTTTCTCCAGAGGTCTGTGTCACTCTTGGGGAAATGTGACTGCGTGCTTCAGACTGTGGGTAAAATGGGATTCACTGCTGCTTCATTCAGCCACAAGGGTATCAGAACGAAACGTCTGTTAATGACATGTGTTTAAAGACTTTTGCAATCAGTTTAAGTTTATGCTGCATTAATCTGCGGTTATTGATCCACAGTTCAGATTAAGTCCCTGCAGTTAACTTGCTGACTTCTCCAGTTTTTCATAGTTCAATGTGATGCATCAAGTGTGTGTATAACGAGAGGGAGCTTGTTTCCCTCATCTTGTGTTTATACGTGTCTTATGTCCAGCCTTCACCAATGGCTAGAGCAAGGGGAAAGGATGAGACCAATGTGTAAGTCTGTCCGTGCCCATGCACGGCACCCACATCGGTAATTCTCTACTGTGCATTTACAGACAGTTATCGGTACTCCTACACCCACCCCCTCCCCCTTTTGAAATATCTCCATTGTGCTGTGTCCCTGTGCTCATTTCAATAAGGTGAATCACTTCTACCCAACCTGCTACAGATTTCATCTGACAAAACACTTATTAAGAATCCCATGCATAAACATGCACTTCGCATCTCTCGTTATTTGGTTTTCCTGGATCTCTTTCAGACAATAAAAATTCTTGGCAACTTGACTTGGGAAAGAAAATGGCGTTCCTTTTAATTATTCCAATTCAGTCAACATTTCAATGCAGTTTAGGCAACAGGCTCAAATTATTCTTTGAGACTTTATAATACCGTTGATGCATATAAACATACTATTGGAATTCCAATTTCAATAAGACAGCTGTGATCATCCAAAAATGGCAACACGGAAAATCGTCAGTAGCAGCAGGAATCGAAACCACACGTACAGAGCGCAATGGATTAGCAGTGCATCGCCTTAACCTCTCGGCCAATAGGCAACCACCCTTCTGATCTTATTAATAAGTGAAGTTTGTAAATTATGCACACCAGCGATGTTTCTCCTTGGTATTGGTGAAATGATATTTAGCACAGTATGGTTCAAAGACTATCGTCTGACCTCTGCGTGTGGGGCAAGCACACTCCCACTGTGACACTCTGCTCACAGTGATCAGAGAAAAAATGAAGAAATGGCTATGCAACAAGATCTGTTGAATTCTGTGAAGATTTGAAGTCAATGGAGTGGAGAGCCGGTGACAGCAGGAGATGTAAAGTTGTGTGTGAGGAATTGTTTTCCAAACTGGAGGAGAGTGCATAGTGCTCAATGTCATTATTCGGAACATCTTTCTTCTGCTCAGATATTTTTGACACGCCCTTGCATACAGGACAGACAATTTCAAAATCCTAAATAATGCTAAACTGACAATTGAATTCAACAATGCAAAAACCTTGATCTGTATCATTTACCTGGACTGTACGACACCAAGTCACTGTATGATCACAGCAACACAGTGAGCAAGCATCAGAAGGAAAATGAGTGCAGTGCCAGAGCGCATGCTGGGTGCAGCAGTTGACACACGGGGAAGTGCATTTCCCACAACAGGAATACTTCCCAAACAGCAGACTGCAGTGGAAGAATTCAGAGGGGTTTACACTTTGGAATTTGATGTTAGAGACACAATGGAGATCTGTCATTGAGTCTGTTGAGATGACGATTTTAACATTTCTACCGATGAAAAACAAAATAAAAGGCTCATGGGTCAGGCAATGCAAATGTTGAATTTGTACATTTCAACAAACTACCCATCTTTGCAATGAGTAGCTCACCACATTCCTTAAACGGGTTCAGAACCACTGGTGACGATGATCGCATAATGCCCGTTACCAACTATGGAATCAGAGAAACTCGGTTCCTTACCGTTAAGGTTCAGCCGGGAATGTGGAGGTAAGCATTAATGTGTCGCTTCAGTGCTGCAGGTGACCAGTCAAAGTATCTCTGTGCCAGTATAGTGGGCTGTGCTCTGCCGAAGTTTTAAGCTTGAGCCTCACATGGAGCAGCTTTGATTTGTTGTCGTGTTAAGAGGTACCGATGGAAGGTGATATTGAGCAAAGTCAAGTTTATGGAAAAGTACCAGTTTTTGTGGATTGAGAAACGACCTTTTCTGGATAATGACACCTTGATCAACAAACATACTACAAATATTTAAAACGTGAAGAGACGTGTGGAGAGAGAGCCGAAGGTGATTTTTTAGTAGATGGATGATGTTTCCCATGTGCACCGCGTTAAATTTCGGGAAAATCGATATTGATCTGGTTTCATGTTATGCAGTTTGTTGCAAACTCGCAATGGTCATTGTAATAATAATAAAAAAAGACTGATCGCATAGGACCGTCTGAATATTGTTTTCAATTTTAGTCTGAGCATCTTTCAGCTGAATTGGTGTGCTGCAGAGAAGTAGAGAGGGTTAAAAATACAAAAAAGACAGGGTCTACTTGGTGGTGGAGATAAGAAAGCGTGAAAGACACCTATTATCATGTGAATGTGATCAAATCTTTAAAGTAGGTGTTGCGTCTCCAAGTGACGATTCAATTGCTACTCATTAGGATGCAATTTCTGCCTGCAGTTATTTTAGGACATCAGCCCCATTTAGAATGCTTCACCTTGAATAATACGCTACACCTTTCAAATCCATGAAGTTTTTTTTACTCAATCTTATTCAGCTGAACGTGTTTATGAAATGCCTTTGTGTTTGAAAACAAGCAAATTCGAAATTAAACCACTCCCACGCGTTTTCTTTCTTTCGATGGTAAATTCCTTCCTTGTCCGTTTGTTCGTGCGTCTTTTAAAACACTATGAAATCAGAAATCTACGTTTTATTTCTAGAAAGTCATTCAGGATTTCAGTAACTTTATTGAGTGGAAGAAACTCTCATCCAATCTTTTCTAAATCATTCACTAATAGTTTTGAAGCTCTAACTAAAGTTGTTGATTGACTCAAAAGAGGGAATTTCCCCGATTTAGTCACTTCAAACCATACATTATGTGAAAATCTCTTTTGTTTACTTTTAAACTTGAGTCTTTCTGGTCCAACATTTCCACATCTCGTGAATAAACTCCTTCTTTCTGTCTATCATGCCGATGAAACCATTTCTATCCTTTCTGATGTCTTTATGTCTCGGGAAACCCCGTCCCTGGGCTTCCTAATATCTTGATATTCAGTAAGCAGTGTCTGTGCCTTTTCTAACCTCTTCACATGTCTTTGGTGGAGAATAAGGACAAGGATTACACACAATGCTCCCACTGAGGGTGACCTCAAGATTTCACAGTTACGTGATGAACTCTTTGCTTTTTAAATATAATTTCTCTAAATCTCCATGACCTGAGTGAGTCTCAGCTATTTCGATTGGTAACTGAAGTTCAAATACATCACAGTCGGGCTCTAGTCATTCAGGTGCAGACTGATTCTGGACAGTAAATATCATTACGAAATGCCACCGTGGATCTGAAATCAACACTTTCCAGATAGTAATTGTCGTAGCTATTGTATCGTTGTCCGTGTTGTTGCCCACTTTGCTCATCAATTCATGTGTCCCTGTATTGAGTTCTACTGAATTATTAATTTGTGAATGGAAACATTCCCTTCACCTCTTAATCGAAACTCCATGGAGCATTGAATAATTGTACTTACATGCTTCCAGAGGACAGTCCTGCCATTACTGCGATGAATCAGTGAACTTTCTCCGCGTATCCTCGAAGGCAAGGATTTCCTTCGACAGTTTAGGAGATCATTACAGCACTTAAGCCCATGTGCGCATTCATTAAAACTAAAGCAGTTGCAGCAAGAGTTTCAGACTAAGATTTTGTAATCTGCTGCTTGTCCTAAAAGTTACATTCCAAATTGTGGTATGTTTGTGAATGATAGCATTTTCGGAATCTTGAGCAATGACATTTAATTTTTTCCAGAACACTATCATTCACTGTTCTCTCTTTCCCTTATGGTTCTCCATTTAACATCCTATATTTTCTCAGTTTATCTTACTGTTTCAACAATTCAAACAATCTCGCTCCTGATTACCAATCTGAGAGAATGCCATAATTTTGTTAATTTATCTGCAGTGCAGCTGTAGGACACAGTGACCAAGTGGAAAGGCATTGGTCACGTGAACCAAGTAGCAGTAGCGGGCTGGTGCAATCTGGCCATTCGATCGCAGTCATATTCAAAACATTTAACATAATCTTGAGCCAAATCATATTCGTAGAAAATAAGAAAAAAGGCGAAAGAACCGCCGATGTTGAAAATCAAACAAAAACAGAGTTTGCTGGAAACGTTCAGAAAGTCTGGCAGCATCTGTGGAGGGACGGACCCAGTGGATCTGAAACGTTAACTGTGATTCACCTGCACAGATGCTGCCAGCTCTGCTGAGGTTTTACACAATTTCTGTTTATGTTTGAGATTGGCAGATGTTGTAGCACGTTATGAGAACAGTGCTTTCTGGAGGCAAACAGACAGCACGGACCTGGTAGTGTGAAATGAAACCGCAATAATAAAGGATTCGAAAGTGTGATGCTGGAAAAGCACAGCAGCTCAGGCAGCATCCGAGGAGCAGGAGAATGGACGTTTCAGGCGTAAGCCCTTCATCAGGAATGATGCTTGTGAGTCGGCGTGAGGCACACTGTTGAAGCCAGGCTCCAACTCGCAGACAACTCTTCCTACTGCCCCCGATAACAGCCTCACCTCCCATCATCTCCCAGACAATCGCAATCTCATCACCTCTTGGGAATCTCCCATCCACAGTCTCCAACCTCATTTTACATTAACTCCACACTCCCCATTTCTACCTCGTTCCTTAGTTCTGTTGTCTCAGACTGCGCCTGTCCGACCCGACTCATCTCTTCCTATCTCAACACCTTCCTGTCTCCCCAGTCCAGGAAATCCCCACCTACGTTCGTGACACCACCTATGCACTTCATCTCCTTCAAGACGTTTGTTTCCCTGACCCACAATGCGTCATCTTAACCTTGGACGTCCAGTCCCTGTACACATCCATCTGCCATGACGAAAGTCTGCATGCCCTCTGTTTCTTCGTCTCACCCAATCCCAACTAGTACCCATCCACCGACACCCTGCTCCACCTGGCTGAACTAGTCCTCAACCTCAGCAACTTCTCCTTCCAATCCTCCCACTTCCTCCAAGCCAAAGGGGTAGTAGTGGGCACCCGCATGTGACTTAGCTTTGGCTGCTTCTTTGTCAGATACGTGGAATTGCCCGTCTTTCGCAGTTACACTGGCACCTCTTTCCACCTATTCCTCCACTACTTTGATGAATGCATTGGCGCCACTGCATGATCCCACGAGGAGTTTGAACAGTTCACCAACGTTACCAACACTTTTCAGCCCGAACTCAAATTCACCTGGATCATCTTGGCAAATTCCCTTCCCTTCCCGGGCCTGTCCATCCACATCTCAAGGGAATGACTAATTACAGATATACATGGCAAGCCCACCGACTCCCACAGCTACCAATACTACACCTCCTCTCACACACTTCGTGTATAAATGCCATCCCTTATTCCTAATTCCTCCGCTTCCACCACTTCTTTTCCCAGGATGACCAATTCCACCTCAGAAAGTCCCAGTTGGTCGCCTTCTTCAATAATCGCAAATTCCCTTCCCACGTGATTGACAATGCCCTCCATTGTATCTCCTCCACTTCACACACCACCGTCGTTGAACCCCACCCCTCCCGCAACAAGGACAGAACCCCATGGTCCTTAACTTTTACCCCACCAACCTCCGTATAAAACACATCATACTGCACCACTTCTGCCATCGCCAAACAGACCCCAACCCCTCCCAATCCCTATTATGATTCTTAGAAGGCTATTCCCTCCCAGACCCTCCCCCCATCGGGTCTACAACGCCCAATGAGCCCACACCCCACTACTGGCATCTTTCCATGCCTCCGCAGGAAGGGTAAAACCAGCACCCACACCACTCCACTCATCTCCGTCCAAGGCCCCAAGGGATCCTTCCACATCCGTTAGAAATTCACCTATACCGCTTCCAATGTCATCTACTGCATCAGTTGCACCCAGTGTGGTTTCCTCTACGTCAGGGGGACAGGACGCCTTCTTGCAGATCATTTCAGAGAACATCTCTGGAACACCCGCACCCACCAACTTCACAATCCTGTGACTGAGCACTTCAACTCCACCTCCCACTCCATCAAAGACGTCCAGGTCCTGGGCCTCCTTCACCGCCAAACCATAACCACTCAATACCTGGAGGAGGAACGGCGTACATTCCGCCTTGGGACTCTGCCAAGCACGGGATAAGTCTGGATTTGAACAGTGTCTCATTTCTCTTCCCCTAAGTCCCAAGCCTCAAACTTGGCACCGCCACCTGGGCCTATTCCATCACTGCTCCTTCTAACCTATCATCTTCTCTCTCACCTTCATCCAACTATCGCTTTCTCAGCTAACTCCCCCCAACCCCAGACCCCTAACATTTATCTTTCAGTCCCGAATCACATGCCTTATTGCTGGTGAAGGGCTTATGCTTGAAACGTGGACTCGCTTGCTCTTCGGAAGTTGACTGACCTGCTGTGCTTTTCCAGCACCACACTCCCGACTCTGATCTCCAGCATCTGCAGTCCTAACTTTCTCCTAGGAATAATCAATGACGTTGGAGTGAAGATGCTCCTGGATTGCAGTGATCACAGTGTGACTGAGTTTTGCGTTTATTTTGGGTGAGGGCAGGCTGGATCTGAGACGAGCGCTTAACACCTAAACAACGGGAATGGTATCAGATAACGAAGTTAGGGCGGGCTGAAGTGAAGTGGAAAATTCTGGCAGAGGTGGGTCAATACAACTGTATCATATAACCCAGACTGTAAAAGACATGCAGAATGAGCACATCAATTTCAGTACAGGCACAATGACAGGTAAAGTGGAAAGGAGAAAATACAACACACTGAAATGGAATGGAATTATTTATGAGAAAGGGTTCAATATTTAAGCTATTTTACACACAGACTGCCCACACATTGGAAAAACGGAATTTCCAGCAGTGTAACGTCGATATTTGCCTGCGACATCACAATTCTGAGAGACACTGACATATTATCTTCTGTAGCAGCGTGGCCAAGGAAAAGCATGATTGGCCCATCAATCAGAATTCAATACTTCAAAGCTCTCCTCTGCACCGTACAACCTATTTGCTGCTCCTGCAGTCAGATCCCATTCGCTTCACAGTGTATCTTTTTCTGCTTCCTGCCTCACGTAAACACTTGAAACCTGATCTAATCACCACTGTTTCTACTTTAACCCATCTTTTGTAACTCCTGAGCTGACATAGGTACGAGTGACCGATTGGCCTTCTCGAGCGCTCTCACTCTGGTATGATCTGAATGATAAAGTGTAATGTGTCTGATCCGCAGGACACATTGCAGAATTTCCTCACGCGGGATGGTGCTGTCCATCCTGAGCTGCCTCCATTGACAGAGCTTTCTCCATTGGTAGAGTATCACACGGTAACAGTGAATATCTTTTGATGTCATTCTCGAAGTTGCATGCTCCAAAAAGATGAAGACTGCTGGAAACTGCCGTGATCAGCGCTAACAGAGAGGCCCAGCGGGAGGCTGGTGGGTCCATAAACCAGAAATTAATAGATAAAAATATTCTTATTTGCAGAAGAATCCGATTCAAACCATCATCTTAACACCTCCTGGGGAGAAAATGGATGTAGGAGGGCGGACAGTCTCAATTAGTTCCAGCATTTACAATGTTGGTCCGTGTGACAACAAAAGCAGAAACCTGGAACTGTTTATCTTGCTTCTGAAAAACAGGTTAGTAAATTTTGAAGAGCTTAAATATTTCTTCTTGGTATTCATGAAATGATCTAGAGCAGACTACGGTTCCCTGAGTATGGTCTGACTTCTGGTTATGGACTGTGATATTTTGCTCACATGATCTGAACACATACAAAGAAATGGCTCAGTGACAAGATCTGCTGAATCAGGATCAATGAAGAACAGAAGCCGATGGAATGAAAAGAGCCATCAGAGCAGGAATTTAGCAAGTTATTTTCCAGACGCGAGGGGAGTGCACAGTGCTGTTTCCAGGAGTCAATATCTGTATAAGTTGACCGAATCAGTGTTGGGTGTTATTGTACTGCATCTTTTATACAACAGTGCAAAAGCACGGAACTTTTGTGTAGAGGGGACAACTTCAAAATCCTCAACGAGGCAATACACACAAACGAGGTAAACAACAAAAGAACCACACAAATTAGTATTAAGACATGGGGTAGACGTCCTTGCTCAAATTTCGCTCAAAATCGCTCTCCAACTAATTCCTAAGACTGAGATTCGAACACTGAATGGTCTTTGTCAATACAAAATGCTCTGATCTCACAACTTCAGCATTTCATATGCCCCCTTGTGTATGTCTGACAATAGTAATTGATCCCTCACTGTGTTACTTCCGCACACATAGAGAAGAAATAACTATAAGGACAACAGTCATGTATGTGACTGGGATTTTATCCGATTCTGTTGTAGCCAATTGATTCAGCTGTAATTGAAATTGCTTCCACCTTTCCTCTGCCGGTAATAAGATTGCATAGCTTAGTGCTGAATTTTCATGCATTGAATTGGACTCGGCATCCTATCTCGGATGGAAATTTAATGAGATATAAAGACATGATGAATGACACGAGCAGCGTTTATTGGAATATAAGGACATTAGGAATTACACGGCCAATGATTCACTTGATACCATGTCGTTAGAAACGATGGAAATAGGGTTAACTGGGTGATAAAGCCACTAGAAAAGAATAGAGGAGTTTTAATGGAATGTGGCATAGATAAAGACTAATGCGGGAGAAATCAGGAAGGATTTAATTGTGTCCGAAGAGAGGTCACCCAGCTGATGTGAAGTTGTTTCGAGTAAATCCGAGGGAATGTCCCTCGTTTAGGTGAGTGGAAACTAAAGGTTAGAGCTTCAAACCCAGCGGGGCACGATAAAGATGTTTGGAGTAGGCATTCTTTATTCTGAGAGTTCTTGAATTCGGATAGATGGATTTTCATAAATAATACAATTTAGCAGCTGATTCCAGAATATTTGAAAAGCGTGTGCTGGCACAGAATGAGTGAATTAAACAGCGACAGAGATTCTGGGCTGCCTAGACGGGCATGCAAAAGGGAAATATTCTCGAATTGGTTAACATTCATAGGAAAGAAATTGCAAAGCACATGCAACTGAAAATATTGAATATAAGAAGAGCTGGTGGAGTTGGAAGGTACAGCAGCTCATTCTACATGAAATATTATATAATGTAAATGCACTGAGCTAATTGGTTTAGCTCTACATTGAATGGAAGTCTGTTAGCTCAGTCCACTGACTAACTGGTTTATGAGAATAATGAGACCAGCAGCGTGGGATTAATTCTCTCGGATTCGGATTTGAACTCGGATTTCACCAGTTTCCTCATTTCCCCTCCCCCCAGCCTGTCTCAGTCAAATTCAGCACCGCCTTCCTAACCTGCAATCTTCTTCCCGACCTCTCCGCCCCCACCCCAGTCTGACCTATCACCCTCACCTTGACCTCTTTCCACCTATCACATTTCCGACGCCCCTCCCCCAAGTCCCTCCTCCCTATCTTTTATCTTAGCCTGCTGGACCAAATTACCTCATTCCTGAACAAGAGCTAATGCCCGAAACGTCGATTCACCCTAGATGCTGCCTGACCTGCTGCGCTTTTCCAGCAACACATTTCCATCTCTGATTTCCAGCATCTGCAGACCTCACTTTCTCCTCTAGCTTATCAAAATGCCCAACTGTGTTAATCAGAATTACCTCACTCCAGCTGTACAATAAACCAACAGTGTTAGTTCCCATTGTCGTTCTACTTCTGCCACTCTGGTTTTCCTAATTCTACTTAATATTATTCTACTGTCACCATTAGGTATTCTACTGCCATCTGTGCTACAAAGGTCTACCATCCCAGACTAACCTGTCATGAGTAGACATTTTGCTACCCCATCTATCACAAAGTTTTCCTGTCCCAAGTTGATTCTACTAACCACTGATTAGATATTTAATGTCATATCTTGATACAAGCGTCTCAAACAGGCTGACTCTACTATCAATTTATTATTTAAAGACATGTCCTAAGTATTTATTGTCACGACTTGCCCAACCTGCCAAGATGATAGTTAGTGGGCGAGTTTGCCTTTACTAATTGTTATTATCTCAGCCTGCCATAGTAACCTTTTCATCCCAGTCTGACTCTGCTAAATGGTGAAGGAGCATTCCACAATTCTTATCCCATCCTGCCACAGTAACCCTTTGACGAGTGTGGCATTCCACGGAGTTTTGTAACAGATCACCAGTAGTTTCCATTCCTTTGCCCTTCCCATGATTTCATGGTCTGTATTTTCTGCACAGGGTTCGAATTTTTCATCAGACATCTGTTTATCTTCACCCACTTTACAGGAGCTGGTCCTTGTCCATGTGTGCTCTCGCATCTCAAGTATTCGGCTGAACACTCCTGAAATATTTTGATGACTTATAGCTTTACCACACGTTCAAACAGTGAATTCCAAACAAACAATACTCTCAGAGTAAAAACGTTCTTCCAATATCTCGTCTGAACATCCTCCCCTTGTGTTTAACGGAGATCCCTGGTTGTTAACTCTTTCCAAAGGAAGTTTATTCCTATCACATATACCGATCCCCTTAATGTGCATCTTACTCACTTCCTCAATCAGCCTTGTCCGCTCTCAGATAGAGGGCCTGAGCTGAGCTCGTCTATCTTCGCCATTGCGATACTGTCGTGCTGGAAAGGTACAGCAGGCAGCATCCGAGGAGAGGGAGAATCGACGTTTCTGGCATAAGTCTTTCTGCAGGAATGAGTCTTGTGGTTGGGGACTGAGAGATAAATGGGAGGGCGTTGGGGTTGGGTGCAAGGTAGCTGGGAAAGCGAATGGTGGCTGGAGGCGTGGAGAAGTGGTCAGTCAGAGGGGGAGAGATGAATGGGTTCGGAGGATGGTGCTGAGTTGGATGCTTCAGATTGTGATAGTGTGGGGTGAGGGGAAATGAGGAAGCCGTTGAAATCCACATTTTTCCCGTGTGGTTGCAGGGTCCCAAGGCAGAATATGACGCGTTCATCTTCCAGGCATCAGGTAGCAAAGGTTTGGTGGTAGCTTATGCCAGAAAGATCGATTGATCTGCAATTCACATGGAAGGAGAGGTGTGAAAACCAAAGACGAAAAGAAGGACAAAAACTTACAGATTCAGAGTTAATAGAATTCGACACAGTGCAGACAGAAACCATTTGGCCAGATGAGTCTGCATTGTGCCGTGGAAGAGATTCACATTCCTCCACTCTATCTTTCTAAACCGGCATTTATGATCCACCACCAAAAATAGAAATTACTGCAAAAGATCAGCGAATCAGACAGCATCAGTGGAGAGAAATCAGACTTATCATTGCGAATTAAAAACAGTTCAGAGGAAGGGTCTGTTGAACCGAAATGATCATTCTGTTTTCCTCCAGCTGCAATTCTGACTTTTGTCTCTGATTAACAGCACTTACAGTCCATTCAGATTTTGTGTGCCATTTACCAGAATTGCACACCTTTGCACTGTGGGCATGAATCGGAGCAGCCAAAGGAAACTCACACGGGAGAGAGAGAACAGGAGTGTGCAAATTCCACACAGTCAGTCACACAAGTCTGGAATAGAATGCGGGTTTCTGGCGCTGAAAGGCGCAGTTCTATACACTGAGCCCTCCAAATATGCAAGCGCCTGTCCGGGAAGCGAATTGAATCCGATCTCACGCAGTGACAGGCGGTGGTACTAGCAAGGAATTGTATCCAAAAAGAAGCCTATTTGTTAATACTGGAAATTAACATTCATTTAACTATCCGAACTCTTTTTGAAATCACTTGGCCTACAGCCTTGTATGTCTTGGCATCACAAATTCACGTCTGAATGCTTCTGAAAGCTATGAGGATTACTGCCTCTCCAAACTTTGCGAACACTGATTCCAAGTTTAAAACAACCGCTGTTTCAAAACATTTGTCGACACATTCACTCAAATCATTCCTCTTCTATTCTTAAATCTATGCCACCCTACCCCTCCCCCGTGATCGATTTCGCCATCTAAGAGAAACGTTTATTTCCATCTACGCCATCCATTTTCCTTATTATTTTGTCCATCTCAATCATGTTTCCTCTCAATTTCTTCTGCGCTAAGAAAAACGCCTACAGTTTATCCAATTTCTCTTCATGACTGAAACTCTTCTACCCAGACAATATCCTGGTAAATCTCTCCTTTATCATTTCCAGTGCTATCATATTCGTGCTGTTATGTGAATTGTAGAATTGCACGCAATAGAGCAAAATGAGCAAGTTAAACAAATGATGTAGAAGTCCACAGAAAGAGGTATTTTCGAAAAAAAATTATTTTCCTCAGTGCTGCTACCCTGTGCCCTTTTCCTGAGCCTGATATCCCAATAATCTCTGTTCCATGTTGTAAAAGCTGCTACAAGAGAATTGATCTCACAATCACAGTATCGACATGAATTGATTGGTTTGATAGTGAGTATGTGGTTCTTCTATGACGGCATAGAGGCGCATGAAATGCCAAAGCTGGGAGTGTTCCTAGTCAAAGACGGGGAGGAATGGCATATTTGTCTCTGTTTATTAGATTATTAAGATACAATACCAGCATTATCCCGCACTGCAGATTGGCTCAGCGGAAACGTGCTGGAGCCTTAAGCGGGAGGTCGATTAATTGAAAGCATTCTCTGAAATTTTCCTGAAGAATCCGCTGTTTTGTTACTTTGACAGTCAGAGCTGTTATTGATCTCATCGTCTCCACATCAGCCTCTTGCTCCCAGTAAACATTCCAATCCAGCGTACAACACATTCATTCCAAAACAGCCACATGTTATATTCTCATTCCCTCTGTGATAATTGGAATTGACAATGTCATTCTGTGAGATGCAGCAATGTAGCATGAATTTAGTAGTGTAGTGAACAAAGAAGAACAAATAACACCGATACTTTACAGCCCAGGAACAGGCCCTTTGGACGTGGAATCCTGAGCTGATCCAAATCCACTGTTGAAACCTATCACCCAATTCCTAAGCATCTGTATCCCTTTGCACCCGACCTGCTCATTCATCTGTCCAGGCGCACCTGAAATGAATCCATCATGCTTGTCTCTACTACCTCTGCTGGCAACACGTTCTAGGCACCAACCACCCTCTGTGAAAAATACTTCCAATGTCTATCTCTCTTAAAGTTTTCACCTCTCACCTTGAACGCGTGACCTCTCATTATTTAATCCCTCACCTTGGGAAAAAGCTTATCTCGATCCAACCTGACTACACCCTTCATGATTTTGTAGGCGTCAATCAGATGCCCCTCAATCTCTCTTCAGAGAAACCATCTTCCATACCAGGCAACATCCGTGTAAATCTCTGCACACTCTCCTAAACGTCCACATCGTATTGGTAATTTCGCAACCAGAATTGTGCACAGCATTCTAAATGCGGTTGAACCAAAATTTTGTACAATTTTAGCATGACCTGCCAGCTCTTATACTCAATGCCCCATCCAGTGAAAGCAAGCTTGCCATATGCCTTCTTGTGCACTTGATCCACCTGTGCAGCACCTTCAGGGTACAAAGGACCTGAATTCCCAGATCTCTCTGCTCATCAACTTTACCCAAGGCTCTTCCGTTTACTTGGCTCCAGAATTAGACTTCCCAAAATTCATCATCTCACATTTGCCTGGATCCAACTCCACTTGCCAATTCACCGCTCAACTCTCCTGTCTATCTATATTTTCCTTCATTCTTTGACAGTCCCCTTTCTGTTTTCTGCTACTCCACCAATCTTTGCGTCATCTGCAATTGTAAAGGCGATATTTGGGCTAGCAATCCTTGGAGACTGGAGTATGTCAGCTGCTGGTAATTATATTTGATGAATAAAATCTGGAATATAAACCCGCTCAGAGGAAGAGTGTCAAAAAGTTTTAATTTGCTGGAAGCCCGTTCATTCATGTCCATTCAAAAGGGAAATCTGCTGTCCTTAACGAGACTTGCCAACATATACCTCCAGACACACAATAGTACGGTTCACCCATAAATTCCCTCTGACTCAGTTCAAGGAGATTGAAGGATGGACAACAAATGCTATTCAGACCATGATTGCCATACTCCGTGGGAGAAAAAGGAAGGATAAAAACGATACATGGATGACGGGGAAAATTGGGAGTCCTCTCAGCGTGGTCTCAAATTCAGCTGATTATCCAAACTAAATAGACACAAGGTTGCCCACGCCTCCATGAAGTCAGGTCCATGGGGGCGGGGTCTGTAGGAAGGGATTCAAGTACCCACTGAAATGTAAACTCACTTCCTCAGTCACAATCTGGGCAGGTCATTCACCACTCCCATATGTGAGAAGGAATCAGTCAGGAGACCAACCTGCAGAGTTGCCATCAGGTTTACAAATCATAGCAAGGGTCCGATTCAGTTGTTATTGCAGGTGTTCATCCCATCCAGCAATGAACAATGCTTGGATGCCTGATTCCAGTGGAGTACCACTATTTCCTGATGTATATCAATAATTCAAACTTAGTTATAGGAGTTACGTTTAGAAGTTTACAGATGATGCAACAAATGGTCGTGTAGTTGACTGTGATGAATAATATCAGGGATCGCAGGGATGTATCAATCAGATGGAAAGGAACAACGGCGAATGGAATTGAATCCAAACCAATAAGTGGTAGTGAATTTGTGAGTTGAAACAATAACAATGAGGATTCTGAGTGGTGTACAGGAGCAAAGAGATCTTGGAGTAGATATTCACAGATCTCTGAATATTGTTGGACAGGGAGATCAGTTGTTCGAGAGGCTCTTTGTATATTTTATATTGTTGACCACAGTCTGAGAATGATATTCGATCTTTAGCAAACGCCAGTTTCGGAAACAACTGAAGGAGTGAGCACAATTCTGGTCCATGCAATAATCAACATTTTTCAAAATTGTAAAATAAAATGTGGAGGGCTCGAGTATAACACTTTGCCCATCAAGACCGCTTCACCATTCAATGAATTTACCACTGATTCCTCTCCAAGTCATGCTGGTATGTGCCTTGGAGGGTAATTTGTAAATGGTGAAGTTTCAGTGCATCTTCAACCTTGTCGTTATAGTCGGTACAGTGTTTGAGCTTTGAAGGTTCTGTCAACAAACCCTGGCTGACTTACTTCAGTGAATCTTCTAGGTGGCGCACTCTGCTGCAATTGTGCCTCAGCAGTTAAGCGAATAACTATTCAGGCGTTGAACAATGTACAGTTAAATGACTGTATTGTCGTGGAGGGTGTCCAGTTCCTTCAGTGGTATTTCAGCGGCACCCACCTCGGCAAATGGAGAGAGTTCTGTTCAGCATCTAGTTTGTGCGTTGCGAACGATGTCGACTTCACGGAGACAAGGGTTGAGTTAATAATCAAACAAAGTCGACCGACGGACATGTTTTTGTCGTTAACTTCTTTTATGGGTGATCGGGTTCCATTTCTCCTAAATACTAGCTCCCAGGACGATTACACGGAGGAATTCAGTTACAATGAATCCAATGAATGTCAAACGGATATGATTAGATTCTGTTTTGTCAGAGTTATCATTGCTGTATTTGATCCTTCTGTGGATCATCCGATTCCATTCACTTTCTGATTTCAAGTTCCAATTCCCGTCTGCACCTGATATTTCAACCCGTTTCTTCACATAATTTTCTCCACCTGCCTTCATTATATGTCAGGTCGCTGCAGGGGACAGCAGAGATTTACGAGGACGTTGCCAACTCTGTATAAAATGGAGCTTTGTGAAATGACTGGTTAGGCTGGGATTATTTTCCTCGAATCAAGGGAGGTGGAGGGGAACTCTATAATCAAATAATATCAATCATAAACGTTCACGATTCGTGGGATCTTGACAGGGTAGATATGGGCACGTGGTTTGCCCTGTACTCTGAGGAGAGCACCAGAGGACATAATCTCAGAATTAGATATTGCCCATTTAATTCTGAAATGTGGAGTAATTTCTTTGCTCAGGGGCCAAAACATCTGTGCCATCTGTGTTGTTGGGTATTTTCAAACTGTGCCAGATAGTTAGTCAGAAAAATGATGAAACTTTGTTGAGGTCAGTGAGCAGAAAGGAGTTAAAGATTATCAGATCAACCATTTCGTTGAATGGTGGGTCAGACTCCAAGAGCTGAATGTCAAACTTCCAGTTGTTTAACATTTGGATTAATTCCTTATTTTATTTATGAGTTCAGAATTGTGGGGGGATGGGATGAAGTGATAGAAAAGATTTATTAAACAGATAGAACATAGAATATAGAACAGTACAGCACAGAACAGGCCCTTCGGCCCACGATGTTGTGCCGAACTTCTAACCTAGATTAAGTACCCATCCATGTACCTATCCAAATGCCGCTTAAAGGTCGCCAATGTTTCCGACTCTACCACTCCCACGGGCAGCGCATTCCATGCCCCCACCACTCTCTGGGTAAAGAACCCACCCCTGACATCTCCCCTATACCTTCCACCCTTCACCTTAAATTTATGTCCCCTTGTAACACTCTGTTGTACCCGGGGAAAAAGTTTCAGACTGTCTACTCTATCTATTCCTCTGATCATCTTATAAACCTCTATCAAGTCACCCCTCATCCTTCGCTGTTCCAACGAGAAAAGGCCGAGAACTCTCAACCTATCCTCGTACGACTTCCTCTCCATTCCAGGCAACATCCTGGTAAATCTTCTCTGCACCCTCTCCAAAGCTTCCACATCTTTCCTAAAGGGTGGCGACCAGAACTGCACACAGTACTCCAACTGTGGCCTAACCAAAGTCCTGTACAGCTGCAACATCACTTCACGACTCTTGAATTCAATCCCTCTGCTAATGAACGATAATACTCCATAGGCCTTCTTACAAACTCTATCCACCTGAGTGGCAACCTTCAAAGATCTATGTACATAGACCCCAAGATCCCTCTGTTCCTCCACCTGACTAAGAACCCTACCATTAACCCTGTATTCCGCATTCTTATTTGTTCTTCCAAACTGGACAACCTCACACTTGGCAGGGTTGAACTCCATCTACCACTCCTCAGCCCAGCTCTGATTCATATATAAGTCCCTCTGCAGCCGACAACAGCCCTCCTCACTGTCCACAACTCCACCTATCTTCGTATCATCTGCAAATTTACTGACCCACCCTTCGACTCCCTCATCCAATTCATTAATAAAAATTACAAACAGCAGAGGACCCAGAACTGATCTTTGCGGAACTCCACTTGTAACTGGGCTCCAGGCTGAATATTTACCATCTACCACCACTCTCTGCCTTCGACCGGTTAGCCAGTTTTCTATCCAATTGGTCAAATTTCCCTCTACCCCATGCCTCCTGACTTTCCGCATAAGCCTACCATGGGGAACCTTATCAAATGCCTTACTAAAGTCCATGTACACTACATCCACTGCTCTACCCTCATCCACATGCTTGGTCACCTCCTCGAAGAATTCAATAAGACTTGTAAGGCAAGACCGACCCTTCACAAATCCGTGCTGGCTGTCCCTAATCAAGCAGTGTCTTTCCAGATACTCATAAATCCTATCCCTCAGTACCCTTTCCATTACTTTGCCTACCACAGAAGTAAGACTAACAGAAGTAAGACAGATCAGGAACAATGTTCATAAACTCAGGAAGAGGAAATGTGCTGTGACCGGGGGCAACAAATGGCATTGGGCACCGCATACGTGGCTGTGTACAGAAGCTGTGATTGCTGAAGAAAGTTGGTAGACCTTACGCAATTGGCAAGTCAGTTATCACGCTGGATGATGGATCGTTGCATGATTCACACACAGCAGAAATTTGTGGAAGAATGAAAGGTTCGTTTCATTGGAGATGTTTTCTGCGGTTCCAATTACGAGTGACTGTTTGAAATACTGATCAGATTATTGTGTGAAGTGTTAGGTTAAAATACTCATGTGCACTCCCACTGGATAAACTTGTGCTCCCGACCTCTTGTTATTTGTTTCTCTTTCTTTCGATGCAAATTCATAGAAAGACAAGATGGAATGTGGGACGGACATAAAAATGCGTTCCTTCTCATTACACCAATTTAATGTACAATTGAAAAGAATTACTGCACTCACTCTTAATTGCGACTTTATTGTTGTGTCGATTATTCGTGAATCTCCCGTGCAGTGAATAGCAAGAACAAGTTTCTAGATCCTGTGTATACCAGACGTGTGAGGTGCCAATAAAAACTGCTGGAGCGGTTTGTGAAGTTAGCAACCAGAGTGTGATTCGAACTCGTGAATGTGGAGCACAGCGGAATAATAACCCACTACGATAATCGTTCAGTCTGCGCAGCACATTTTTTTAGAGGAGTGACATGTCACCTCAGCAGGTTGCATGTGGTGAAAGTAAAGGATGAGAAATTTGCAGAACTGAATCGAATCCACCCCATTGTGTTTCTGCTTGCATCAGAATTATAATAACAGCAAATTCCAATAAATACCCATGCCCGTCAGAATGAATCGCTGTCAGTGATACATTCTGAGTCAGAACTGTGTCAGAATGAAACAGAGAACAAGAATTTTCCGTCATATTCTCACCTACATTTGACTCGTAACTTCTTCAGTCAATTTCTCTCTCACGTGAAGAAGCAGCTATGGAGCGGGAAATAAAGGCGATGCTGTGGCTCAATGGCCTTTCTCATATGGCTGAAACTGAATTAGATTAAATCGCAAGAAATGCTGATTTGTTCGTTTCATTTTAATTTCGCTGCAACCTCACAATATTCATTGTAATCGTCGAAAGTGAATTAGATAAATCTCATTGTAACGATTAATGTTGTATTCAAATTTGCTCCAACTTAATTTCAGCTTAAGGAAAATATTGCTTAGAAAATCAGAGTGTTAAAGTGCAAAAGAAAACCCACCAGTTTTGTTGCTCGTTGCTTTGGCAGATTTCACCGAGTATTAAATGGACCAAACACCATGGTGTTTGTCCTCACATCTTTAACGCATGTGATTAAAGCCGGAAGTCGATCTCCAAGCAACTGGTCAGTTCCTATTCATTATGTAATATCTTTTCTTCGCAATAAATAAAAAATCCACCCAGTTCCATTTACAATGCTTCAGGTAGAATATCATGCCAAATCTTTCAAAATCCAGAGTTTTTGAAACCGAATCTTATTCAGCTGCACACGTTCACGAAATTTCTTTACATTTAAAGTCAACCGACTTAGACATTGTTTCCCTGCAACTTCCGACCGATTACACCCCACCTCTGCACCTTTACCAAGCCACACGCTGTCTCCCTCCTTGTGAAATTTATTCCTTATATGTCACCAAATGTGCCTTTCCAAATATTTTGAAAAACAGATTCTCAGAGTGACAGCAATTCTGTTGTCATCATTTCTTTGTCCTTCAAAGGTTTTATCAAAGGTTTTGAATGTCTATCGTCCTGATGTTTACTTACTTGAAAGAGGGAATTTTCCACCTATTTACTCTGTCCAAACATTTCATAACCGAAAAAAACCCAATTAAGTCTTCCTTGGTTCAGGGTTAACTGTTCTAAATTTTCGAAGACAACAAGTGAATAAAATCTCATCCTCAGTAAACCCCGTCAGCATCGTCTCTAATGGCTTTACCCCCAGTAAACACTGTCATTACCCTCTCCGACAGAATCACAGAATCCTACAGTGCAGAAAGAGCATTTCAGTCAATCACGCCGGTGTCGACACACTGAAGAGCATCTCACCCAGACCGAACTCCCCTCCCCATTTCTTTATATCTCATCAGAAGAAGGGGCAACCCTCCCCATTATGATGTCAAATAAAGCTATTGGGCTATAACCTGTCGTCCTGTGACTTCTGACATTGTCCCCGCGTTATCCATGGTTAATTCATTTAATTTACTTAATTCAATCCCTGGACACGAGAGGGCAATTTAACTTGGCCAATCAACATAACCCTCAGACCGAACAGCAGTGCGAATTTCTGAGCCAATGTTCCATCAGCGTGAGCTAAACCTGTATCATTTTTAATGGCTTTATACCCTGGTAACTCAGCACCATCAAAGCAAATCAACCCAAATTCAATGTATTGAAACACTACTCTGAGCTTTACACTCTGATTCGTGCTGCGGGAAATGTTTCTGCACTCATATTTGAATGCTTTTACGCTGTTTCTTCCTCACCTTCCTGCTTCCAATAAACACTTCAATCCGGAACAACTCTGTCAAATGCTTTTCATTCCAACACAGTAAAAAGGTGCAGTTTGCAGAGGTCACGTGTTTGCACTTTCACTGACACTCTGCCTCCCTGAGAGTTGCAGTCCTTCCCCACCTTGATTCAGGCAGCACTGTCCTTCCTGTGACATGCCCCTTCGAGAATGGAAGGACAGGTATCAATACTCGCACTTGGAAATGGAGCGACAGTTTTAAAATATTTACACTGTCCCCAGTGGAGAATTGAGCCCTGTGACAGGCAGCGATATTAACCATTATACTACCGAGGACAAGAGTGTCAAAGGAAGCCCTTCAACCAATTGTGGCCACACTTGTCAAAAACAATGCCTAATGAACTGAATCCCATTTCACAATGCTTATCCCACAGCCTAATATGTCTTGGCATCACAAGTTCACATCTGAATATTTGTTCAGGTTATAAGGGTTTCTGCTGCTCTGAACAATGCAGACAGCGAATTCCAAATTTCAACCCCCCGCTGACTGATAAAGCTTTTCCGCACATCTTCTCAAACCATTCTGCCTTTCTCCTTAAATCTCTGGCCCCTGTTGATCGATCCCTCCATCAATGGCAAATTCGTTTAGTCTACCCTGCCCATACCCTAACTCGATCATGTCTTGTCTACATCTCCTTTGCACTGCGACAAACACTCCACTCTGTCCTGTCTTTCTTCACAACTGAAACTCTTCATCCCAAACAATATCCCGGTAAATATCTCCTGCAATTTTCTCAGTGTGATCACATCCCTGCGATAATGTGACTTGCAAAACTGCACACAACGCACTTGCTTGAGCCTAATGAACATTTGTTTTAATATGTCTATATCAGTATGAGGGCGATTCTGGCTAAGCAGAATTTATTACCCATTCCGAATTGCACAGAGGGCAGTTGAGACTCAACCATATTGCTATGAGTCTGAAGTCACATGCAGCCCAGACCAAGTAAGGATAGCAAATTCCATCCCGAAATGACATCAATGAAACAGATTTTATTTTCAACCATTGTCAATGGATATATATTAGTCATTAGATTCTTCATTGCAGATATTTATTGAATCCAAATTTGACGATCATGGCATTGTGGGATTCAAGCCCGAGTACACAGACTATTAACTCGGTCTCTGGATTATCATTCCTATGAAATTACCACAAGACCAACGCAGAAAGCCACAAAAGCTGATCTTTTCCAATAAAATGTCTTTTCACCAAAACTGCCCTGGGTCTTTTCCATGAGCCTGACGCTCCAATTGTCTCTGTCCTATGTCAGTAAAAGCTGTTACATGGGGATTGATTTCACAACCATGATAACCAAATGGATCGACTAGTTTGGAGGTCCCGATGGTGTTATTGGGGCAAATTCACCTAACAAGAGTGACCGCAGCAGAAGCACAGACAGAACAGTATGAAGGTGAAAGAGAGTGATAGATTGTGCAAAGCCTCAGAGAAATGGGAGGAGGGACGGCAAGGAGGTTTAATGATCGGGAGAAAGAGAGAAATCTCCGATAACGGGTGTGTTTGAATCCTGATATATGAAACGCAGAGATGTGAGAGAGCGAAAATTGAAGGTAAAATAATTAATTCCTTACCATGTTTCACAAAAAGGAAACGGAGAGAAAACTCAGTGCCCTGATTTGGTTTCAAATCGAGGTTGCTGTGGTCACAATGCAAAGTACAAACAACCACGATCACAGTAACCACAGAACAGGATGCTTGCAAGCAGCAATAAGTATAATAGCAGAGGAAATGTTCGGAAGAACAGCAAATGTACAATATCAGTACTCAGCGAACAGTGACAGACATGTGAGAACTGAGAATGAGCTGAATCTTTAAGTTCGGTGTCCTCAGAGGCTGTGGAGATCCCTTGAATGAGAATGTTGAAAACTGAGTTGGATAGATTTCGACAAGCATCAAAGACTCGGGGGACTGTACAGGATATTGTTGAAATGTATGCTTCAATAGCATTTTAGCTTAACATCGGCACAGCCACCCAGATCCAACCAGAAATGGGGATGAGAATGAGTGCGCGGAGTTCCTCTCTGTCTCCAGTGATGCAATAGGTGAGCGTCCTGTCCTTCTGTGATGGTATGGAGGCGCAAGAAATTCCTAGGTTGAGTGTGCTCCTGCTCAAGGGAATGGTTGTCCCATTTTATACTACCATAGCGATTTACAGTCCATCTTGGTAAGACAGCTGACTGGCACAACTGGAGCGTGTTGAGCCGTGAACTTTGCAGTGGTGGCTTTAAAAGATGTTTTTGCTATTTGGATCTGTGTTTCCGACACTGGTGGTGGCAGCTGCATTTGCTTGCATCAGCTCAGTATCACTTTCTTCCACACAGTCAAGACTTCAACCTGGAGAAGGTGGTGTTGGGCTGATATTTTAAACTCGTCATCCTTGGCGACTGGGACACGGAAACGGTGATGTTTAAGTTCGACGAATAAAACCTGAAATGCAAGCCTGACCTCAGAAACAGAAATAATAACTTTAATTTCCTGCAATCCCATTCATTCATGTCCCCTATTCAGGGGATTCTACCACCTTCACCCAGTCCTGCCTACGAGAGACTCCAGGACCAGAAACACATGAACTGACCCTTAATCCATGAATCCCCATCGTGTGGGTAAGCAGGTTAGTGGGCCCTTCCAGTCCACACGGTCCATCCGAAGTGCATCCCACCAGACCCCACGGTCTTCCCTATCCCATAAGCCTGCGTTTCCCGCTGTTGATCCCTGTAACTGACACATCTTTGGTCAGAGGGAGAAATAAAAATACAAACACGCAGAGAATGTGCAGACTGCCCACAGACAGAGACCCGAGGCTGGGATTGCACCCGGGTTTGTGGTGCAGCCAGGTAACAACGAGCAAGGGGCGAAGAAGAAATGTTGTCCTGAACAGTGATACTCACACCCTGTGGGTGAATGAGAAACAATGCAAACACTTTCACAACATGGAAAACGGGATTTGTATCTGTGTGGACACAATTTGAAAGGATCCTTCACCCTGTGTAGAAACAAAGGAGGCCGAGACCACAGAGAAAGCAGGGCAATGTGGTAACTGCTGGAAGTGATTCAATTAACCACAGAAATGGAAACTCATTTAATCAGTAACACTGGGGAGAGACCGTTCACCAGTGCCGTGTGTGGGAAGGGATGACTGAGCAAAATAACCTCCGAGACTCCAGCAGGATTACATATCCCATCAGGTGTTCGATTATGCTGTCAATGCTGCTGTTAATCCCATCCAGCTGCCTGATCCATAGCGTCAATCATAGAGTCATACAGCATGAAAACAGGCCCGTCAGTCCAACCAATCCATGCTGAACATACTGCCAAACTAATCTAGTCCCATCTGCCTCCTGCTGTACCCGTTAAGTGGTTATAATGCCTTTGTAGTTTTATTACTGAGTTGTTAATCCTAAAACTCAGGTAATATTTTGGGGACAAAGGGTTCAGGTCCTGGCATGACAGATGATGGAGTTTGAGTTCAATAAGCACCTGGAATTGAAGAGTCTCGTTATGACATGAATCAGTTGTGTGGAAAATCCCATCTGATTTACTCATGCCAGTTCAGGAAGCAAACTGTCATATTCATCTGCTCCGTCCCACAGGAGACTCCAGATGGATAATATCGTGGTTGACTCTTAAATGCCCTCTGGGAAATAACTGATGTACGAGGCATGAATAAATTTATTTTAAAAATCCCACTTTCCCATTCATGTTTGGAATCAATTGTCCTTTAAATGTTGCAAACGTACCCTCAACCAACACTTCCTCAACAAGTTAATTGCACACGTAAAACACCTTCCCTAAAAAAATGCCTCACGTGTCTTTGTTTAAAAAAAATCTCTCTCTTTTCATCTTAAACATATGTCCTCTCGCCTTGAAATCCCTATCCTGGGAATAGGCAGCTATCGTTAACTCTAACTTGCCTCTCAATAATTCATAAACTTCTGTCAGGTCGCCGCTCAAACCCTTAACCTAGAGTGAAAACAGTCTCAACTAGGAGACAGTGAGAACTGCAAATGAGAGATCAGAGTCGAGAGTATTTTGCTGGGAAAGCACAGCAAGTCAGGCAGCATCTGAGGAGCAGGAGAATCGACGTTTCGCGGAAGAGCCTGATGAACGACACTTGCGCGAAAAAAAATGACTCTCCTTTTGAAACTTAGATAATCTTCCTCACTGTCTACAATTCTGGTGTCGCCTCCAAACCTACAGTTCCATTGTTTTCTCATATAGATCAATGATTCCTCTTAACTTGTAGTGGCCGTGATTTAGCAGTGTGCAGATCATACAGTAGTTAAACATGCAATTAACCATGAGGAAGAAATCCGCAGACTGCAGAGAGATAACAAACAATTGGAAAGAAAAACGGTGAAAGCAATTCATTCCAGGGAGCTGGGTGATAGTGAAGCAAAATTAAACTTCAAACCAGCTGCCCACGCTCCAGTTATGGCACTCAGCTGTCTCAGCAAGATGCACTGTAGATTGCTGTTATTATAAACGTGAACACATTTTCCCTTCTGCCCCGCCTTTGACCAGAAGCACTCCCAACCTCGGAATTGCTTGTGCCTCTAAACCATCATAGAAATACCGTGCATTCTCCGGTTGTTTCACTGCAACTCTCGAGTATCTCTGCGACCTCATTCCCATCTCGATTTCAAGTTGGATCTTCGCGACTGCGCCATTCAGTTCCTCTGATTCTGGGGCTAGGAACTGGGTCTATGTGGCAGCAATGGTTACTGCCTTGTGTGGGGAAACTCGTGAAGTTGCCGATGTTAAACTGCATTGCTATTGAAGTATACATTTCAACAAAAGCTTGGTAAAAGCAGTGACTGCAGTTGCTGGAAACCAGATTCTGGATTAGTGGTGCTGGAAGAGCACAGCAGTTCAGGCAGCATCCGAGGAGCAGTAAAATCGACGTTTCGGGCAAACGCCCTTCATCAGGAATACAGGCAGAGAGCCTGAAGGGTGGAGAGATAAGTGAGAGAAGCGTGGGGGTGGGGAGAAAGTAGCATAGAGTACAATAGGAAGTGGGGGAGGGGATGAAAGTGATAGGTCGGAGGAGAGTGTGGAGTGGATAGGTGGAAAAGAAGATAGGCAGGTAGGACAAGTCAGGGCAAGTCATGGGGACAATGCTGAGTTGGAAGTTTGGAACTGGGGTGGAGTGGGGTGGGGGAAGGGGAGTTAAGGAAACTGTTGAAGTCCACATTGATGCCCTGGGGTTGAAGTGTTCCGAGGCAGAAGATGAGGCGTTCTTCTTCCAGGCGTCTGGTGGTGAGGGAGCGACGGTGAAGGAGGCCCAGAGCCTCCATGTCTTCGGCAGAGTGGGACGGGGAGTTGAAATGTTGGGCCACAGGGCGGTGTGGTTGATTGGTGCGGGTGTCCCAGAGCTGTTCCCTAAAGCGCTCTGCTGGGGGACGTCCAGACTCCCCAATATCGAAGAGACCGCGCCGGGAGCAACGGATACAATAAATGATATTGGTGGATGTGCAGGTAACAAAAGCTGCACTGTCCCCGGAGTCTTTGACGTTTTGGAGAAATCTATTTATCTCATCCTTCAGCACATTAACGATGGAATCACCACAGCCACTGAGGGCACCGATGTTCAACGGTCAGCCCACTCTGAGTTCACACACATCTGCCACTGTTCACTAAGCATTTGGTGCATTTGGTGCGCTGTGCATTTGGTGCGCTGCCTAACATTTCTAATAATACTTTACTTATTGTTGTTGGTTATTGCGTCCGTTGGTGTGATGTCGTGACCGTATAGTGATTAGTACTTTGCATTGTGGCCGCAGCAACCGCGGTTCAAATCCGAGTGACGGCAGTAGCTGCTCTGTTTGTCCCAGTCTTTTGTGAAACACAAAGGAATCAGTTGTTTTAACATGGTAATTTTCTCCAAGGTGATGTTTTTTTTCCTTCAATTTCTGCTCGCTCACATCTCTGTGTTTCAGAATTCAAATCCACCCGCTCTCAGAGATTTCTTCCCTCCTACGATCACTAACCGAACTTTCCATCCCATACCCCCATTTCATTAATTTGGAGATGCCGGTGTTGGACTATGATGTACAAAGTAAAATATCACCCATCACCAGGTTATGGTCTTACAGGTTTAATTGAAGCACTAGCTTTCGGAGCGATGCTCTTTCATCTTTTTTTTGTGGAGTCATTTCCTATTTCATTAAGGCACTGCAGAATCTAACATTGACTCTCACATTGATACCGATCAGTCTGTGTGGCTGCGGTCACTGTTGCTGGTTGAACGCGCCCCAACCCCACCATCGGGAAATGCAGACCATTTGATCCATTTGGTTTCCACTGCTGTGAGATTAATCCTCATGTAGCAGCTTTTACCGACATGGACCAGAGATTATTGGGGTGTTAAGCTCAGGAAAATGGCACAGGACAGTATCAGGGAAAAGCGACTTCATTAGATAAGATCAGTTTAACTGCTTTTCTGCAATGGCCGAGCGCTATTACCACTAACCACTGAACTATTAATTCAGACACCAGGGAGTCGGGTTTGACTCCGACCACGCTAGGTGGTAGAATTGGGATTCAATAAATATCTGGAATTACGAATCTAATACTCCTATATATCCATGTTCAATTATTGAAAAAATAAAACCATTTGACTTCCTTTAAGGAATGGAACTGCCATTCTTACATGTTCGGGACTCCATGTGACTTCAGCCTCACTACAATATGGTTGAGTCTCAACTATGCGCTGTGCAATTAGGGATCGCAATCAATAACTGCCGAACCAGCGACGCCCTCATACTGTAACAGAATAGAAAAAAAGTTAATTCGGCTCTTGCTGGGTTACTGTGTGCAGTTCTGCAATTCACAGTACAGCATGGATGTGATCGCACTGGGAACGTTGCAGTAGAGATTCAATGGGATATTGTCTGGGCTGAAGAGTTTCAGTTATGAGGAGAGATTGGACAGACTGGGGTAGTTTGTCGCCGAGCAGAGGAGATTGGAGAAGACATGACTGAGATGTACTAAACAATGAGGGATATGGATAGGATAGACTGAAAGAAGCGTTTCTTATTGATGGAGAGATCGAACACTGGGGCCAAGAGATTTCGGAAAATGACAGAAAGGTTTGAGTAGATGTGCGGAAAGGGTCAGAGAGGCAGGAATTGTTCTAACTTTAAAAAAATTGAGAAGTTAATTTGTGATGCCAAAACATATAAGACTATGGGCTAAACGATGGAAAACTTGATTCAGGTCGTTAAGCAGTTGCGTTGTACAAGTCCGGCCTAAACAAGCTAAAAGGTCTTCTTCGATGTTGTTGTCCTCCACAGTATCGTGGTTAGTGTCCCCTCCTGTCACAGGGCTCAATTCTCCGCTGGGGACATCGTAATGGTTTTAAACCCATCGCTCTGTTCCCCACAGAGGTTATTCATGCTTGGCCTTCCATTCTCGATGGGACATGTCACAGGAAGGACAGTGCTGTCTGAATCAGCTGGGGCAGGGCTGCAGCTCCTGGACAGAGAGTGTCAGTGAAAGTGAAAACACGTAACTTCTACAAACTGCACATTGTGCTTGTGTTGGAATGAAAACCATTATATAGAGTTGTTCCTGACTGATGTGTGTATTTAAAGCAGGAATCTGAGGAAGGAAACAGAGTAAACCCATTCAGATCTGAGTGCAGAAACATTTCTAGCAGCACTAATGAGGTTGTACAGCGTCGAACCGCGTTTGGATGCATTGAATTCGGGTTGGTGAGCGCAGCTTGCTTTCACTAGGCGGAGTTACCAGTGTGTAAAGCCATTACACATGATACAGTGGTTCGCACTGCTCTTAAGTCTGTTGGTTAGGTGGATTGGCCATGTTAAATTGCCCAGATGTGTCCAGGGAGTCACTTCAGTAAGTTAAGGGAATTAGCCATGGGTAACGCAATGATAAGGTCAGCAGTCACACGATGCCAGGTTTTATTGCAGCAGGTTTATTTGAAATTACAAGCCAGCGGCCTGCGGTGATAGAGAGGGGAGCTAGGTCTGGGTTGAGATGCTGTTCAGAGTGTCCCGACAGACTCGATTGGCTGAATTGTACTTTCTGCATTGTAAGGAATCTGTGATTCTATCAGAGAGGACACTGCCGGCGTTGACTGGGGTGCTAAGACATTAGAGATGATGCTGACGGCATTTTAGCTATTTGTGTTTTGGAACATTTTAAACTGAACCAAGGAAAACCGAATGCAAGTTTTCCAGGGTATGTGAGATTTGGATAGAGTAAATAGGTGGTAAATGCACTCTTTCAAGTTCGCAAATTTCTGAACGTCATGCTTTCAAAACCATTGATGAAGGACAAAGAAATAATGGAGCAGAATTTCTGACACTCAGAGAATCCGTTTCCAAAATATTTGGCAAGGCACATTTAGAGACACACAAGCAGTGGGTTTCACCAGGAGAGAGAGAGACAGCTTGTGGGGTGTGGGGCGTGAAAGGGCGAGGAAACAATGTCTAATTTGGACGGCTTCAGATGTAAAGAATTATCGCAAACGTATGCAGCTGAACTGAGCAGATTTTGTATATTGTTAAGGAAAGCTATTCCATAATGAACAGGAAGTGACCCGTCTCTTAGCGATCGATTTCCTGCTTTAATCGCATGGCTTAAAGATGGGAGGACAATCGCCATGATGTTGGGTTCATTTGTTACCCACAGAAATCTGCCAAAGTAACTGAGCATCAAAACTGGCATCTTGTTTTGTAGTTTAACCTTCTGTTTTTCTCATCAGTATTTTCTTTAAGCTGAAATAAATTCGGAGCAAAATTCAATACAACATTAAACGTTCCAATCATATAAATCCAATTCACTTCCGATCATTGCAATGAACAGAGTGAAGTTGCAGCAAAATTAATAAAATGAAACGAACATAACTGCATTTCCGGGAATTTTACCCAATTCAGGTTCAGCCATATGGGAAAGACTATCGAGCTAAAACATCACCTTCACTTCTCTCTCCATATATACTTCTTCCCGTGAGAGAGAAACTGTCTGAAGAAATTATGCGTCAAGACTAAATGTGCGTGTGAATGTGACGGGAACTTCATGTTTGCTGGTTCATTCTGAGACAGTTCCGACTCGGAATAAATCAAGGACAAGGTATCCCTTCCAAGGACGAGGTCAATTCCTTGGATTTTGCTGATATCAGAAATATAATGGCGTGCATTCGATTCCGCTCAGGGAATTTCTTATCCCCTAGGTGCACCATATGTAATCTTGATGTGGTCATATGTGAGCCTCTTTTCCATGGGATTTAAGTGGCCCAGAGATTAACGCGACGGGTTGCTCTTTCATTGTGCATGTGTGGATTTGAATCCTACTCTGGCTGTTACTTCTATCAAACGCAGCTGTGGTTTCCCTTTGTACCTCGCATCTTTAGTGTACATTAGATGGAGAATCTTGCTCTTGTCCTTCATTGCATCGGAGATTGGTGATAAATCAATACCTCATCAAAGTCGAAATAAAGCAATTTGATTCTGTTGTAAGTTAAATTGGGATAATGAAAAGGAGTGCAAACGTTTCTTTCCTCCTTTCATTCCATCTTGACTTTCTATGAATTTACATCGAATGAAAGTGAAACAAATAAGGAGAGATTGGGTGCAATAGTTTATCCAGAAGGATTGTGAATTTTAATGTAATATTCGACACAAATTTCTGATCAGTATTTCAAACAGTCAATTGGACTTGGAACCACAGGAAACCTTTCCAATGAAACGAACCTTTCATTCTTTCACAACCTTTTGCTGTATGAATCATACCGCGATCCATCATCCAGCATGACGCCAAGTTGGCAAAAATATAAGATCCACCAATTTTCTTTCGCAATCACAACGTCTGCACATACCCATCTGTTGGGTGTCCAGTGCCATTTGTTGTCTCCAGGCCACAGCACATTTCTTGATCATGAGCTTACGAGATTACATTACAGTGTGGATACAGGCCCTTCGGGCCAACAAGTCCACACCGACCCGCCGAAGCGCAACCGACCCATACCCCTACATTTACCCCTTACCTAACAGTACGGACAATTTAGCATGGCCAATTCACCTGACCTGCACATCTTTGGACTGTGGGAGGAAACCGGAGCACCCGGAGAAAACCCACGCAGACACGGGGAGAACGTGCAAACTCCACACAGTGGGTCGCCTGAGGCGGGAATTGAACCCGGGTCTCAGGCGCTGTGAGGCAGCAGTGCTAACCACTGTGCCACCGTGCCGCCCACCATCTGTCTGATCAGTTTGGAAACATTTTCTATCACTTCATCCCATCCCCTCAGTATTCTAGATGTATCAATAAAGTAAGGCTTTAGATCAAATGATGTAAAATTGGAAGTCGGCCATGCAGCCCATAGAATCTGCTCCACCATTCAATGAACTCATGGCTGATCTGATAATCCTCAACTCCATTCTCCTGCATTACCTCGACAAAGCTTCATCGTCTTTCTGGTTAAATACCTGTCTGTCACAGTTTGAAACTACACAGCAACTCAGCCTCAACAACAGTTTTGGTAAGGAGTTCCGCCGATTCACTGGCCCCGAGCAAAGAAACTACTCCCCATTTCTGAAATAAATTGGCAATATCTAATTCTGAGTTCATGTCCTCTGGCGCTCTCCTCATACCAGAGGGTAAATCACCTGCCAGTAACTACCCTGTCAAGATCCCATGAATATTGAACGTGCATAAATGTTATTACGTGATTCTCGAGCTGCACTCCGTCTCCCTTGTTTCAAGGAGAATAATCCAAACCGAACCAATCATCCCAAGAAGCTCCATTTTCTCCAGTGTTGACAACATGTTCATTAATCTCTGTTGTCCCCTGCAGAATCCTTACATATTATTACGGCAGGTGGAGACATTTATGTGAAGAAACGGTTGAAATTTCAAGCACAGACGGGAATTGGAATTTAAAATCAGACAGTGACTGGAATCAGATTGGTCCACACAAGGACGAAATAGAATAATGATAACTCTGACAAATGAGGATCTAATCATATCCCACTGACATTCAATGGCTTTACTGTAACCAAATTATCCCGTGTAATTGTCCACTGAGCTAGTATTTAGAAAAATAAACAGATAGAAACTGGCTATATAAACAATTTGACAACAAAAACATGTCCTTTGGTAGACATTTTTTGATTATAAACTCAACTTGTGACTCCATGAATCCTACATCGTTTGCAAGGCAAAAATGAGACTCTCTCCATTTGCCTCAATGGGTGTAACTTCAGTAACATTTAAGGACACGGTCCACGACAATGCAGTCACTTGATTGTACCCTCTTCAATACCTGCAATATTCATTCTCTTCACCGCTTAGGCACAATTGCAACAGAGTGCACCAACTACAGGATGCACTGGAGTAAGTCATGTGGGCATATTTGACAGAACCTTCAAAGCTCAACAGCTGTACTGACTCTGAGGATAAGGTTGGAAGATGCAACGAAACGCCACCATTTGCAAGTTCCCCTCCAAGGCCCATAGCACTCTGACTTGGAAAGGAATCAGTGATAAACTCATTGGTGAAACAGTTTTGATGGGCAAAGTTGCAGACTTCAGCCTTCCATGTTTTATCTTGCAATTTAAAAAAAATGTTTATGTGGTGACCTGACTTGTGCTCAGCCCTTTAGCTGTTCCCTAAACTGGTAGTTGCTAAAGTGGTCAACACGAGAAAATATCCAAAAACCCTCTCAATCAACTGATTCCCTTCAAGATTAGAGTGGTGTTCGAGAAGCAGAGCAGGTCCGGCAGCATCTGAGGAGCACGTAAAATGAACATTTCAGACAAAAGCCCTTCGTCTGGAATGAGACTGGGAGCATATTGGATAGAGAGATAAATGGGAGTGGGGCGGGGCTGGGGAGAAAGTAACTGAGAGTGCAGTCAGTGGATGGAGGTGGGGGGTGAACATGATATTTCAGAGAAGAAGGTGTAGTGGATAGGTGGGAATAAAGATGCACAGGTGTGACAGGTTAGGATGACGGTGATGAGCTGGAAGGTGGGAACTGGAGTAAGGTAGAGGGAGGGGAAATGAGGAAACTGGTGAAGTTCCAATTGATGCCATGGGGTTGAAGGGTCCCGAGGCGGCAGATGAGGCTTTCTTCCTCCTAGCATTGGGTGGTGAGGCAGTGGCGATGGAGGAGGCCCAAGACCTGCATGTCCTCGGGAGAGTGGGAGGGGGAGATGAAATGTTTGACCATGAGGGCACTGGGGTTGATTCTTATGGGTGCCCTGCAGATATTCTCTGAAGTGCTCTGTGAGAAGACGTCCGGTCTCCCCAATTTAGAGTAGACCGCATCGCGAGCAATAGACACAAGAAATGACGTGTGTGCAAATGCAGGTGAAATTTTGATGGATGCGTAAGCCTCCATTGGAGCCTTGGACAGAGATGAGAGGGTAGATTTGGGAGCAGGTTTTTCAGTTCCTGCGGTGGCAGAGGAAGGTGCTGGGAGGGAAGGGTGGGCCATTGGAGGGCGTGGACTTGACTAGGTAGTCACAGAGCGAATAGTCTTGGCGAAAAGTGGATAGGGCTGGGGAGGAGAACCTAACTCTAGTGTTGGGATCCGTTTCGAGATGGCGAAACTGTCAACAGATGACTTGATTTCTGCAGAGGTTGGTGGGATAGAACATGAGGACCTGGGACGTTCTGTCCTTGTGGTTGGAGATTTGGGGTTCATGGGTGGAGGTACGGAACATGGATGAGATGTGTTGGAGGGCATCTTCAACCACATAGATTGGGAAGTTCCGGTCTTTAAAGAAGGAGGCCATCTGGTATGTTATGTGGTGGAACTTGTCCTTTGGGAGCAGAGGGTAAAAACAATGACTGCAGATGCTGGAAACCAGAGTTGAGATTAGAGCGGTGCTGGAGAAACAAAACAGTTCAGGCAGAATCCGAGGTGCAGAAAAATCGAAGTTTCGGACAAAAACCCTTCATCAGGAATACAAACAGATTGCCTGATGGGTGGAAAGATAAATGAGAGTAGGGTGGGGTGGGGAGAAAGTAGCATAGAGTATGAAACATACCAGATGGCTTCCTTCTTTCGAGACCGCAATTTCCCTTCCCACGTGGTTAAAGATGCCCTCCAATGCATCTCGTCCACATCCTGAACCTCCACCCTCAGACCCAACCCCTCCAACCGTAACAAGGACAGAACCCCCATGGTGCTCCCTTTTCACCCTACCAACCTTCGCATAAACCAAATCATCCGCTGACATTTCCACCACCTCCAAACGGACCCCACCACCAGGGATATATTTCCCTCCCTATCCCATTCCACCTTCCACAAAGACCGTTCCCTCCGTGACTATCTTGTCATTTCCACGCCCCCCAACAACCCATCCTCCCGTCCTGGCACCTTTCCCTGCCACCGCAATAATTGCAAAATCAGCGTCCACACCTCCTCCCTCGCCTCCATCTATGGCCCGAAAGGAGCCTTCCACCGGTATCAAAGTTTTACCTGCACATCCACCAATATAATTTATTGTATCCGTTGCTCCCGATGCGGTGTAGTCTATATTGGGGAGACAGGACGCCTCCTAGCAGAGCGCTTTATGGAACATCTCTGGGCAACACGCACCAATCAACCACACTGCCCAATGGCCCAACATTTCAACTCCCCCTCCAACTGAGCCGAGGGCATGGAGGTCCTGGGCCTCCTACACTGCCACTCCCTCACAACCGACGCCTGGAGGAAGAACACCTCATCTTCAGCCTCAGATCACTGCAACCCCAGGGCATCAACGCAGACTTCACCAGTTTCCTCATTTACCCTCCCCCCACCTCACGCCAGCTCCAAACTTCCAGCTCAGCAATTTCCCCATGACTTGTCTTACCTGCCGATCTTCCTTTCCACCGATCCGCTCCACCTTCCTCCCTGACTCATCACCTTCATCTCCTCTCCCACTCACCTATTGTACTCTGTGCTACTTTCTCCCCACCCCAAACCTCCTCTCATTTAACTATCCAACCTTCAGGCCCTCTGACTGTATTCCTGACGAAGGGCTTTAGCCCAAAACGTCGATTTTACTACTCCTCGGATGCTGCCTGAAACGCTGTGCTTCTCCTTTGGGAGAAGATGTGATAGAGGTGGAGGGATTGGGAATATAGGATCACATTTGTGCAAGTGATGGGGTGGGAGAAGGTATAATCCAGACAGTTGTGGGAGTCAGTGGGTTTGTAAAATGTGTCAGTAACACTGAACTTGAGGGATATATTTCCCTCGCCACCCCTGTCCACTTTTCACATAGACTGTTTCCTGCACGGCTACCTAGTCAAGTCCACGCCCTCCAATGAACCCCCCCCCCCCCCTCACCCCGGCACCTTCCCTTGCCACCACCGGAATTGCAAAACCTGCACCCACATCTTCCCCATCACATCCTTTCAAGGCTCCAAGAGATCCTTCCACATCCATCAAATGTGCATCTGCATGACACACATGTCATTTATTGCATCTGTTGGTCTCCTCTACATTGGGTCCAACAGACACCTTCTCGTAGAGCGCTTCAGCGAACATTTCCAGTACACCTACAACATTCAACCCCAACTCCACATCACCAAACACATCAACTCCCTCCCCCCCCTACTCTCCCATGGACATGCAGTTCCTGGGCCTCCTCCACCGCCATTCCCTCAACACCCGACGCCTCATCTTCCACCTTGGGACCCTTCAAGCCCAGGGCATCAATGTGGTTTTCACCAGCTTCCTTATCCCTCCACGTCCACCTCATCCAAGTTCCAAGCTTCTAGATTGGCACCATCATATTGACCTGTCCCACCTGTCTATCTTACTTCCCACCTATCCGCTCCACCCTCTCCTCCAATCTATCACCTTTAACCCCACCTCTATCCACCTATTTCACTCTCAGCTAAATTCTTCCCAGACCCAGTCCTCCCGTTTATCTCTACACCCTCGAGGCTCGCAGCTTTATTCCTAATGAAGGGCTTTTGCCCGAAACATCATTTTTTTCTGCAACTCGGATTCTGCCTGACCTGCTGTGCTTCGTCAGCACACTCTAATATTGATTCTGATTCCCAAAATCTGCAGTATGTACTTCTGTCCAAATGATTCCCCTATCCATTGAACTTTAGCGATCGTGAATTCCCACTCCATGATCTCTTTGTCCGTCTATACCACACAGAATACTCACTGTTATTGTTTCTTCTCCCCAATTCATTAACTTTCATTGATATGGATTCAATCCCATTCAGCATTTTACCTTTCCACCTGATTGATACATCCCTGAAGTCCCTAGCATTCTTCACCATAGTTAATTGTTGCATCATCAGCAAAGTTCTAATCCATGGCTCCTACAACTAAGTCTAAATCACTGATATACATCAGAAAACAGTGGAACTACACTGGAAACACGCATGCGAACAGGTGTCATTTCTGGTTGGGATTAACGGCTGCAATAACAGCAGAATCGAACTCCTGCTGTAATTTGTAAACTTGCTGGTGACTCTGCCAGTTGGTCTCCTGAGGGATCACTTCTCACATATGGGAGTGGTGAATGTCCTATGCGCACTGTGACTGAGTAAGTGAGTTTACACCTCAGCGCGAAATTGAATCCCTTCCTGCCGTCACCCAATGGCCCTTACTTCTTGGCGCTGTGGGTATCCTTGTGTCTATTTAGTTTGATAATCAGTTGAATTCGTGTCCACACAGACACGATTCCCACTTCGTCTGTTGTCCATGCATTTTTATTCTTCCTTAATCTCCCACGGAATGTGGCTATCATTGGTCTGAAGAGCATGTATTGTTCATTCTAATTCACCTCGAACTGATTCAGAGGGCATTCATGGCTGAACCACATTGTTGTGGGTCTGGAGTCACATGTTGGCAGTACTCATTACAGTTGGCAGATTTCCCTTTCGAAAGGACATGAATGAATGAGTTTTCAGCCATATAAAGTTATTGTCTCTGTTCCTGAAATTGGGTTTATTTTCCAGATTCTATTCATCGAATTTAACTAACAGCAGCTGCCACGTTCCAGTCTCCAAAGATTACTCGCCCAATAGATCACCGCTGCATTAACAACTCCCTGCTGCATTTCTCCATTCAAAAAATGACATTGTCAATTCAGATTATCCCAGATGAAGCGAGAATAGGACGCGTTTCTGTGTTGGAATGGAAGCAATGCACGCTGGATTGGAGTGTTTACTGGAGCAAGAGACTGATGTGGGGACGATGTGAGCAAAAGCAGTTCTTATTGTCAAAGTAACAAAATACTACTTTGTTAAGGAAAATCTCTTAGAACGCTTTTAACACATCGACCTCTCACTTGAAGCTCCAGCACGCTTCCTCTGAGCCAATTGACCAGAAGCACTCCCAGCCTCAGTATTTCACGCTCTTGGATAATAAGACAAAGTCTTTTCCCTGGGGTCTGGAGTCCAGAACGCGAGGGCACAGATTTAGATTGAGATGGAAAAGATATAAAAGAGACTTCAGGGGTAACTGTTTCATACACAGGGTGGTGCGTGTATGGAATAAGCTGCCAGAGGAAGTGGTGGAGTCTGGCACAATTGCAACATTTCAATGGCATTTGGATGGGTATATGAATAGGAAGGGCTTGAAGGGATATGGGCCGGGTGACAGGTGGGACTAGATTTGGTTGGGATATCTGGTCGGCATGCACCAAATAGTCTGCTTCCATACTGTATATCTCTATGACTCTATGACTCCAGGAAGGCACCTTTACCAAAAATGTCACTGGTGCCACAGAATAGCTTCACATGCTCATTTCCACCCCCACTTCCGGTTTGGTATTCGCGGCTGCACCACGAAGTTTGTCTGATTCCGGTTCTAGGGACTAGGGTTATGTGACTGACTGCAGCAATGGGTGCTTCCTTGTGTGGGGACGTTGGTGAAGAAACTGTTATTAACACAATATTAATAACACATTGTTATTGAAACATAAATTACACCAATATTCCGCCCTATTCCCGGAACCTTTTGTTTTCTAGAAATCTATCAAACTCAGTCTTCAACATGCAGTCCTCGATAGAACCACCACAGCGTCTGGGTATATCGAATTTAAAGATTCAGCTAATTCCGAATTCCCACATACCTGCTATCGCACGCCTAATATGCCTGTTGTGCATCTGCTACTCTTCCTAACATCTCCTCTGTCACTGTAATTATTGCTGTTTTTAAACGCGTGTCTCTGCATGACTCAGTGATGGTTTGAATGTTAAAATATTCTGCATTGTGGCCTCAGTAAGCTCGTTCGAATCCGAATCACTGCATTTCACTCCTTGTGACTCATGCAGAAGATACACAGAAAGGAATTAGTTGATTTTACATGAAAGCATTCTCAGAGATTATCATTTTTTTCTCATCAAACCCCTCTCTCTCTCACATCTCTGCGAGTCATATATCAGGATTGAGACTAACCCCTTCTCGGAGAATTCCCTCCCTCCCGCAATCACTTAACTCCTTTAAGTTCCCCCTCCCATTTCCCTTACAATCACTTTCACATTGATCTCGTTCAGCCTGAGCTGCTGCGCTCACTGTTGCTGGGTGACCATGCCCAAGTCTCACCATCGGGACCTTCAAACCAGTTGATCCATTTTGATGCCGCGGTTGTGAGATCAATCCTCATGTCGCAGCTATTACTGACATGGACCAGCGATTATTGAAACATCAGGCTCGGGAAAAGGGCACAGGACAGCATTGAGGAAAAGAAACTTTATTAAAAAAAACATCAGTTTCTGTGTACTTTCGCAACATTTATTTTACTTGTTCATTCAGCTCTAGCGAGACTGTTGTGTGTAGTTATGCAATTCACATTATAGCAGGGATGTGACAGCGCTGGAAACCATGCCGGGGAGATTCGCCAGGATATTGTCTGGGCTGAAGAAGAGAGAGTGGACAAGCTGGAGTTTTTTTTCTTAGAGCAGAGGAGATTGGGTGGGGGTGGGGGTAGCGGCATGATTATAATGTACAAAGTACTGAGGGATATGAATAGCGTAGACTGAAATAAATGTTTTACTTTGATAGAGCTTTCGATCACGAGGGGGCCACCGATTTAAGGTCAGAGGCGGAAAGATTATAGTGAATGTGTGGAAAAACGTTTTCAAACAGTGGGTGGTTGAAATCTGGAACACAGTGTATGCAAGACTCGGAGAGGCAAAAATCCACTTAACTTTCTGAAGTATTCAGATGTGAATTTGTGATGCCAAGACATACAAGGCTATGGGTCAAGTGACTTTAAAAAGGAGTTAGAATAGTTGCGCGATTCTTATTGAGCAATACAGATACTCCGTTCTAAGTATGGATTATTAATACCTATCCTTCCATTCTCGAAGGGATATGTCACATGAAGAACTGTGTTGTCTGAATCAGCGTGGGGGAGTACTACTGCTCCCGGGTAGACAGACTGACAGTGACAGTGTAAGCACGTGACTTCTGTCAGCTGTACCTAGTATCGGTGTTGGCATGAAAATCGTTACGTAGTTTTGCTCCGTAACTAGGTATTTGCTTATAGCAGGAAGCTCAGGAAGATATGCATTCTACTGCCCTTTCCCCACTAGCCCATACAACTGAATACCGGCACAATGCAAGACAACTTATCTCTGTACATCCTCGTCCAATCCTCCTTGACCCCCAACACTTTCCCATATTGCACTATTCCACGCAATCTCAGAAAGTGTAATGCTGCACGGTTATGATGTCCCTCCTCATTGTGTAAGGTTCCAGTGATTTATCTGCCCATCACTCAATTTAGCAAACTGCATTTTCTGCTCCTAATGTGAACTCGTCTGGACTGGGGAAACACACAGCGTGTGGCAAACGTGTTCTGTCTGCAAGCAAAAAATGACCCTGAGCTTCCAGGTTCCTGTCACTGCAACAGCCCAATGTGTTCCCATGCCTCCATTTCAGTTTGGTCTGCTGTAGAGCTCCCGCACAGCACAGCGCGAGTTGGAAGAGCGGCACGTCATTTCCTGCTGACAGACCGTACAATCTTCAATACCCAACATCGAGTTCAATCATTTTAGACCCTTCTTTCACATTCCTGCCCCACCTACACATACCATTCATTCCAAAGGCGGATCGTTTGGCTCGAAAATCTCTCCTAGATGCACTAAACCTGCTGATTTTGTTCAGATATTTCTGCTTTTCTTCGGATAATTTTGTTCTGTTCTGTTTGCCAGCCTTAAGGAATCGTGTGTTTACATCGGAGCGTGGTCAGAATAGATTTACCAAGGTGGTGCCTGAGCTAGACCATTCCCTCTGCGAAGATAAGCGAAAGTGAGGGCTACAGGTGCTGGAGCTCAAAGTCGAGAGTGTAGTGCTGGAAAAGCACAGCACGTCAGACAGCATCTGAGGAGAAGAGAATCGATGTTTCGGGCACAAACCACCGCCATTCCATTACTAGCCGATGCCTGGAGTAAGAACGTCTCATATTCCAACTTAGGACCCAGAAAACACTCGGAATAAATGTGTATTTCAACAGCTTCCTCAATTCGCCTCCCCCCACATTATCCCAGTCCCAACTAGGCTCTGCTGTCCGGATCCGTCCATCAATCCTCCTTCTGAACTATCACATTCTCCCTCACCTTCATCCACTTTCCCATCACCTGACCACGAACCCCATTCCAATCCCTCAACCCCGACTCAATATCCTCATTCCTGATGAAGGGCTTATGACCGAAACATCGATTCTCCTGCTCCTCGAATGTTGCCTGACCGGCTGTGCTTTTAAAGCACTACACTCACGCCACTGCAAAGATGGATGAGCTCGTCTGGGCCTCTTTATCTGAGAGCGGAGAAAGCTGAGAGAGAAATTGATTAATGTGCACAGAAAGGGATTAGGTATGTGTGACAGTAATAAACTTATTATGAAAAGGGTTAATAACCAGGGATATAGATGAAAAGCTAGAGAGAGAATGTTCAGAGAAGATTTAGGAAGAACTTTTACATCCTGAGAGTGTTGTTTTTCTGGAACTCACTGTTTGAACGTGTGGTAAAGCTAAGAGTCATCAAAACACTCAGGAGTATTTAGCTGAACCCTTGAGGAGCTAGAGCATGCACGGACAAGGCCCAGGTACTGGGAAGTGGGGCGAGGATAAATCGAAGTTTGATGAAGGACTTGAACACTGTAACTTTGGGTGCAGTAAAATGGAGGTTAGCGCAACTGTGCAGCCCAATGATAGACGTGTTGGACTTCTACTGCATTGTTAAGATTGCGATTCAAAGTTTGTGGGTTTGAGTCCCACCAGAATCGGAGTGTCGTTCAGATTTCAGCTGAATCAATGATTGTTCTGCTGACTCATCATCATTTCCCATCGTCTGGAGTTCTCGCCCCTGCTACTGACCAGAGAGGACTCCTCACCTTCTTGGTGGTGAGTTTTGAGGGATTCGTATCATTTAAAACATGATCAGCCAAGAATCCCATTGCATAAGCTCAATGTCTCTAAACACATTTTGCTCCCATAGTTGCAGTTTTTCGGTTTATTCAGTGTATTTTTTCCCTTTGGGCGATAGGTTGATGTGGATTGGCTGGGAAAAGACATTAACGTGTTCGGTCAGCCATAATTATGTTAAATGGCGTGGTAGCGCAGGCGGGTGAAATCGGCCACTCCTATTCCTCTCTGTCTGTGCTGTTTCTGACAGAGGGCTTTAAACAATAACATGATGAGGACACTGTGAGTCTACACCATGGAATACCAAGGACCTCCCCTTTAACCCACTGCTCTCACAGCTGGAATACACAGCTCCTATTGCAGCTTTAGATCAGACAATGGAGGATTCTCCCAGGCGCTCTGTCAGACTGCATGTTCCTTCACACAGGTTTCCCACTGGACACATGGAGCAAGCAAGCGTGTGGATATTGGGGATTCAGCGAAAGATTTTCCCTTTTCCTGGCCAGAGTTCTGGCCACGGTAATAAACATGAATTTCGGGCATTATCTATCTCACTTTGGATTCTTATCACTTTACAATTTAAACTGAAAATCAATTTACTCTTGCATGATATTCTTCTATCTTCAGTATTCATGAAAACTGTGCAACATGTCCTTGGATGTAGCCATGATGAAGATTGATGATGAGTGCAGTATGTTTCATGTTGTCTGTAAGAACTTGCGGAAGGAGGTGAGTGAAGTATCGTTTAATCGAATTCTGTGCCAAATTGAAGCCGACCGAATGAGAAGTCCTGTGACAGCGATAATATCACATTGTCTGTAAGCAACACAGTGACCCACGGAAACACAGTTTTCAATTAAGTCTATTTTGTACAACGTTTTTCTATGTCCCATTTCCTGAACCTGATGCTCGAGTAGTCACAGGTCCATAACAGTTCCTCCTCCTCTGCCTTAGCTTTAATTTCAGAACCACAGCAAAAGTAGAACAGGCGGGTCGAAGATCCCAGGGGTACGAGTAGGGCACTTTATAGGCTTGCTGTCGGCGGCTCCATTGGAGCAACCGATCAGCGCTTGGCACTGAACAGTGTGTTAAAATGCCGCAGTTGTAATTTCAATCCTTATCTAAAGCTGGTTTTACTGACGTTGATCAGGAATTATTGGAGCATCGGACTGAAGCGTAGTTGCAGAATAATGTCGAATAAAGCAGCATCTATTCTAAAACTCCAGTTTCTGATTTGTGGAATTGTTCTGTCTTTGGGAAAGGTATCAATTATTAACCGTAAAACTGCACATATTCCCCAGGTGATTAACCATCTGTGGATCGAGAAACAGAAGTGATATTTTAGCTTGATGAACTTTTTCAAATCTCTGACACTGCACTGGATTGCATTCTTGGAAAGGCTGTCAAACTCGTTTCAGATAATCGTGTTTGCTGCAAACTCACACAGCTAATTAAACGGTTCAAAATGAATTCGATTTATCTCGTTCGGTAGACTGAATGTTGTCAGTGAATCTGGTAAAGTCATGACAAATACTTTTGCTGCTGTGCAGAACAGTGAGTTCCAACAGGAATAAGGACGAGTCTTGTCGCTGGATGTTTCGGGAGGAGATCAGTGTGTATTAAATGGACTCAGTCCCGTTCCTGGTCATTGTGACCAAATGTTCAAGGCAACAGATGGCAAAGCTAATTGTGCTTGACATTGACAGGTCCATTCTTACTCACTAGAGTCACAATTGCATTACAGATCGCATGAGCGGTGGAGATGATGCCACTTATGGCAACCTGAGAGAGTGCGGCAATTAATCCCACGTTGTTAGTCTCACTCTATGCCATAAACCAGTTAGCCAGCGGACTGAGCTAACCCGCTTCCATTTAATGCAAAGCTAAAACAAACAGCTCAGTACATTAACAATTTGTAGTAGTTCACGTCGAATCAGCTGCTACACCTTTCAACACCACCAGCTCTTCTTACACTTAACATGTTCAATTTCTATGCAATTTCTTTCTGATGAACGCTAAACAATTTGTGAGTGTGTCACTTTTGCCTCCCCATCCAGGCAGCCCAGAATCCGTGCCCCTGTCAAATTCGCTCATTGTGTGTCTGCAACTGGCCTTTGAAATATGCTGGAATCATCTTCTAATTTTTTTCTGTCTGAAAAGTAATCTCCGATTTCAAAATCTCAGAATAAAAAGTACCTGCTGCAAACTTCGTTGTCGTTCCTCGCTGGTTTTGAAGCTCTAACCTCTAGTTATACACTCACCTGAACCAGGTAATTTCCCTCTTATTTACCCTTACCAACCTCGCATCCGGTGGAAAATCTCCATTAGGACACAACTCAGTCATTCCTGATATATGGCGCGTGAATCTTCATCTATTCCACCACCGCATTAAATTCCTTGTTTTCTTTTCTTGTGGCTATACCTCCCAGTAAATCTCATTTCCATCGTCTCTAACGATTTTGTATCAAGGGAACTCTGACCATATCCTTCCTAACCAAATTGAACCCCCCAATCCCCGTGTATTTCATCAGTAAATTTCGCCCCGAGAAATGATGCTGGGTCTAATTCAACCCATGAAAACTTACCACAATGCTATGCAATCTCATTACTGCTACAGGAAAGATGAAGGCTATTTCACTTACAGCTGAATCTGTTGGCTGCAGCAACATTGGGTCAAATCGCAGTCACACAGGTGACTGTTGGTCTCATTTTTATTTCTTCTCAACGTGTGCTGACGTAACACAGTGCGAAATAAATTAATATTGTTAGACATAAGTAAGGGAGCATATTAAATCTGAGGTTATGAGAAGAGGGCAGTTTTGATTAACATTGACCAGAGATTGTTCAAATCTCAGGCACATGAGATTGATAGAGAGCGATGTTGAGAGAAATAAACTGTCTTGTCAAATGCAGGTGTTATGAAGTTGTGGGTGTAAAGTACTTTTAATGGTGCTGAAATAGCTGGCTAGCACAAGGAGTCCAGAACAAGGCAACAACATAACATTTGATGAAAACACTAAGAACTGTGTTACATGGATACAAAAAACAAATTTGAATTCGGCCAATCAGTTTAAATTATGTCCCAATCAAGTTTAAATTTGGTATTTTTACAATGTTAAAACCAATGAAACGGTCCGACGTTTTGTGGGACAAATATCGGACATTTGGAACAGTTGCCCAGAGCGACAAAGAACAGCAAAGAGAGCAGCTAAAAGACCAACAGATGGAGGATGCTAGCAAAATCTCCAAGAGATGCCTATCTGGAGAAAAAGATTGCACAGAAAAAATGCATCATCACCGACCTGGAGAAAAAAATCTCCAGAGGAGGATACAAAGAGAACATTCGACAACGATCTGGTTGTTAAATTTGAACTTTTTTGTAAAAGTTATTGGGATCAGAGTGAGGGAAGATATTGTAGAGCAGAAGGTTTAGAGAAAGGAGTTGTAGGTTGATCATTCTCTGTCAATAAAAAGCAATAACGTTGTTATTTTTAACTTTAAGTAGTGATTTTTGGGTTGTTTCTTTGTCTGTGGAATTTTAACAGAATACAGCACGGGGTGAATCCTTTCTGCTTTGCTGGTTTCCATTAGCAGAGGGGGTTTACCCCATCACGTAACACCAGTTTCTGTGGTTGCTTTGTTGTTTTGCTAATTTGTGCATTTTGCCTCATTAACGATTTTGAAGTTGTCCCCTCTACACAAAACGTCCGTGCTTTTGTGCCATTGTACAAAAGGTGCAGTGTGTCTAAGCGACAGGGCTCCCGACAATAACATGGAAACAGCACTGCGCACTCTCCTCGAGTCTGGAAAACGATCCCAACACAGATAATGTTACATCCCGCTCTCAAGGGGCTTTTCATTCCATCGCTTTCAATTCCTCACACAGTTCCGTTTCAACAGATTTTGTCACTGAGTCATTTCTTTGTTTTTGTTCAAATCCGGTGAGCAGAGGGTCCCAGTTGGAGCATGCTGAGCCCATAACCCAGAGGTTAGACCATACTCTGTGAACTGTACTCTGCTTTTCATCATTTCACTAACTGCATGTAGATGTATCTATGCTCTGCAAATGTTCACGCCTTTTTTAAGAAGCAAGATAAACAGTTCCTGGTTCCTGCTTTTGTTGTCACACAGACTAAGATTGTAAATGCAGGGAACATGCACTGGTCGTGACTATTTGCTCTCCCACATCCGTTTTCTGCCCAGCAGGTGGTAAGATGATGGTCTGAATCGCTTTCTTCTGTTCCCTGTCACTGCGGGATGATGCGAGCTGTGAAATCTGTTCTCTGAGCTGGCGATAACGTGATAAAACGTATGCACATCAGGTGCAACGTGCCTGAGCGACAGGACTCGCTGCAGTAACATTCCATGCTGATTCAGACAGCAGAGCCCTCGCTATGACTTCGAGAAGGACAAAGACACAGATGACTGGAAGAGATTCTCTCTTTCCCTACAGTTCTTCACATTTCTATCTGTCTCAGATGGCGTTATTTGCACAAGTTTCCCTAAAGATTATTAAGTCCTGTGCATGCGCGATCTCTCTTTTGTACAGCTTTCCAGAATTTCCATAAGTCCCACTACCTCTAACCCCCTCCCGCGCTCCACAACGCCGTGTTTGATAGTGGGCTGAAAAGCGTGTTCATGTTTCTCTCCCACAACACTAATTGCAAATTGAAGATGAGTTCGTCCAGCTGCCAATTATGGGAGCCCGCTCGCAAAGGAAGTGGCGAGCACAGCCTCCGGGGAACCGGAAGTCAGAATGGCAAGGATCTGCTATTAAAACTCAGTGTGGCCTTCCCTCCGAAACAACAGAATTACCCTATTTTTTAAACAAGGAAACTCACCTGATTTATGGATCATGCTTCTGTTACGGTTCTGGTTTGTTGGTCTTGGTTGTGATATCGCCTCGGGTGGGTGATGTTCGTGTGAGAAGTCACACTTGAGCACTGGAGTTTTGCATATGGTTCTATTTTTGACTCAGAAGGTATAATTTTGATGAGCTCGAGTTCAGAACAAGGCACCGAAGCTTAAAGACCCACAAAAGCAACTTCTTCGAGGTCGTTACAAGACTGAGAAATGGATTCCCTAACTTCAAAAGATGCTGATCCTGTTAATGTGGATTTTGCCTAGTGCACGTCCTGTGTGGAGTAACCTGAAAGCCTTAATCTGTCCAAAATTTTGTTTTACTTATGCTGTGATCTGCATGTACTTGATTAGTGTGATCTGCCTTTACCAATCGCAGACAAAAGTTTTCACTGTACTGAGGTTCATGTGATAATCAATCAATCAAATAAAGTCAATCAATCGACCGATATAGACATTTCCTTATTGTTTGGGGGCTGCATAGCCTCACTTTGCACTGTGACATATTTTGTGATTCTGAGTGAAATAACAGTTCAACCAACAGAATATGGCAAGTTAGTCACCGGTTATATTGACACAGCCGGGACACATCTGTGCCACATTGTGTCACACAATAATAGTGAAGATCTTTTGAAATCATTCTCTGAGGTACAAGCCACACGCCAGACCGAAAAGCTGAAGACTGTGTGAGACTGCTGTGGTCAGCGCTAACAGAGCCGCCCAGTGGGGCGTATTGGGCTCATAACCATGAAATTAATGGATTGAAAACATCCTCTATTCGTTGACAATTCCATGTTTCAGTGTGTGTACTGCCCCCTCCAGTGTTTCTCTACAATAGATCTCCATTCTACGCATTGCGTGCTGTGTCATTTCTGCTTCCTTTCATTCAATGTATCTGAAATGAATATTTCATACCGATACACGGGGGAAATTTACACAAATGAGGAAACACACTTGTGAAGTTCTGGAACATCTTTTCCTGTTCTCTGTCGGTGTGCTCTGATCTGATTCGCAAAATCTCTTGCCAGAGCTGGGAATAAACTGGTGAAGGTGAGACACATCAGTTGTAGAGTGCTCTATGTGCATGACGCCCTGCAGTTATTCCCCACGCCGTTTCACACAGCATTGTTCTTCCTGTGAAATGAAAAGCTGTGAATTACAATTCGATAAATTTGTTGGAGACAGAATTGCGATACAGGGACAGCTCTGCATTATTAGGACATACATCACCAACTATGAATAACCACAGGGATATACAAGCGTCAGAGAGTCGCTAGCGACTCGATGGGCTGAACAGCTTCTATCGGCGCGTGACTGACGCCACGGATTGATGCTGTCCCTCTTCCTGTCTCTGGGACAGAATGGCTGATGGTGAAACAAAGTCTCATTGTTAACCCTATCTTCTGCGTTAAACTGTCTGCAGGCCCGCAGCTCAGGGACGTGGGGATGGCTCTCAGTGAGTGAGACTTTCAATCGGATTGTCTTTATCTAGGAAAGTTGGGGTTCAGATGTTCACTGCTGCCCGATTGCAGCAAAGAAGCCGATGTTAGTGTTACAAAAGCCTTTCTGCAGGATTGCTGTGTGAAGATGGATTTTGAACAGCAATCGGGCTGCACAAACATGCCCTCACATGACTTTACCTGAGGGTGGAGAGTCCGGAGTACATTTGTGTCTTACCCACCAGCTCAACGTCTTTATCGTTGGCTCAGATAAATGATATTTACAGGAAGCTCCCAATCAAATTTGCTGATTCGCAGCACTTGATGGAACTGGCCGTGCCGATGACAGCGAGCTTTAGAGTGTAACCACACTTGCCTCTCCTCACACTACTTGCCGGTGGAGGGAAATAACTGAATACTCTGCCGATGGAGACAACTTAGTCCAAGCAGAAGGGATAAACAGTACTGTTCTGTGAACAAGGAGGCAAAATGACAAGGCAATATTCTGAAAACACTTTGATGCTTAAAAATCTGAGAACAAATTGGGATGTAGTTGGACCTGACCGAATCTCAGCAGGTTTGGTGTGGCAATGTAAGAGTGTCGAGGCCATGATCTTCGCTCAGCAGCTTGTGTTAATACTGGCATGGGAGAATGTCTTACTTCAAGTTGCCATCGAGCCTTGGTTGTTTCACTTCACTTTTGCACGGTCGTCCTATCAACTGTCTGATAAAAAGATGTAAATCATTAAGTTGCACCCTTTGAACTAAATTTGAGTTTTGGGGTCAGAAGTGTCATTGTAGTGGGCAAGGCACAGTACCACATGTGGTGGAAGTCAAACAAGTGTTAGAGGATTTTCACCCACAGAATCCCACTCTGAGTAAATCCACCATCTGGATATTCGCATAGTTCTGGGTGTGAAACTTTAGGAAGTGGGAACGTGAAATGATTGAAAACAGCGCTGAACAGGTTGATGAGAATGGTGTGGTATATGAGGAATATCAACAATAAAGGTCTTTTGGAAAGTTAGGGCAGGACTCCTTGGAGAGCAGAAGGCCAAAAGCTGGCCTTGTTCAATCTTTCCAAGACATGAGTAGGTGAGACAGAGGGAATAAGGAAGGGGGAATGCTCCTTACGTTTGAAAGGATCGAGAACGATTCGGCAGAGTTTTAAAGATATTAGTAAAAGAAGAAAATGTACATGAGGAGAAATGTTTTCACATCGGTAGTGGTTAGGGTCTGACATTGACAAAGACGCAGTTTCAATCGAGTTCTTGGAAAACTATTTCAATGTTCATGTTGAAAGCAAAAATGTGTAGAGTTACAGGGAGAAGGCAAGAGAATGATTCGAAAAGAGAAGCACATTTATCTCTGTAGAGAGCCAGCACAGCTAAGGTGTTTTGTTACACATTTGTGATTCTGACTGGAATCACAGTTCAACCAACAGGATGTAGGGAGTTAAACAACGGTGATATTGGCAAAGCCGGGACACATGACACAATAGAAGGTTATCCAGCACGTACATGGCACAGGGAGGTTGGCGCTGTCTGAAAATACAGCAGGATGTCCTGCGGATCAGACACAGGAAATTTCACTATTCGAACCGAATCAGCCCGATGAAGGGGAGCCAAGGAGCCGGAGGCGCCTGCTTCAGAACTCAATTACGAAAGAAGCTTAGGCTCGAGTCCCCCCACTGCAATTTCTGTGGCTGTGGCGTGTTCAAATAAAAAGCAGGACTGGGAGTTTGCTTTACAGAGACGGGGCACAGTGTGCATCTTGTCATGATCGTGTTCGCTTCCCACACGGTAAATCGCGGGCTCAAGCTGCTTTACGTTCCTGGCAAGTTGAGGTATTAACAAATTGGGTACGATTCCTGGAGAGTTAACTGTGGTGTGGGAGAGTGCAGATTGTCTCAAAGTGTCTGTGCTGTCATGGTAGTACTCGCTTCCAGCACGAAAAACCGCAAGCAGCTCTACTGCTGCTTTATGTTCCAGGCAAGTTAAGCTTGTACTGGAACCGAATGCAAACTGTTATTTCATCGCTGTTGTGAAACAAAGTCCTGCGGTGACTCGACTCGCCCTAATTTGGTTTTCTGGCGAATGGAAAAATCGTTCCGAAGAATTTCGGTGTTATATGTTATTGAATTTCTCCCATTTCCTTCATTTCCGTCCTGGAAGGGACAGTCGAGACTGTGATCTAATTGAGACTGTGAGTGGTGAAATTCACTTTTAATGAAATTCACTTTCTTATTAGGTTCTTTCTTTCTCTCTTTGTAGCATTGTCTGTGAAATGGTGGTGCACGAAGTCTGCAGTATGTTTGAAAGAGTAGTTTGGAAATGCCCTGTTGTTAGTTGTGAGATTACTTTATAACTCATGCCATAGGGCTGTCTCACATTTAGCATTCATGCATCTCTGTGTCTGAAAATGCATGAGGTATGCCAGTTTTGTTTGTGTTCCGTGTTAAATGCTTTCAGTTTTGCGATTCGCTCAAAACATTACGAGGTAACAGGGTTTCTGAGGTAACTTCCAGCAGCAAAAATTCTCAACTGAGAATCTGGGAAAATTTCACGGAGTATGGTCAGTCGGAGCAAAAGTAAGAAAGTCGTTCGTTTCTGCAGTGTTTCACAATACTAACTTTCCCGTGAGCAGTCGAACAGACTAAATGATAGTGCCACAGACTGCGACGGCAAGCTCCGCTAAAAAGTAATCCTTTTAAGCCGGTGTAAGCAACACAACGTTATTGGGGTACACCGCGTGGAAACAGATACTTCGGTGTATCTCGTCCATGCTCACCACATAGCCAAAATTAAACAACTCCCATGAAACAACGAGCTATTGGAAACAGAAAGGTGAAAGGTCGAATGGATTCAATATTCAATGCTGGATGCCACTGAGCAGCAGCAAGGGGGCCTGTGACTTGATCCTGTAGTGTAGTGGTCCAGAGGTCCTGAATCATGTTTTGGAGCAGTTCGCACGTTAGTGGCTCATTCAATCAGCAACAGCAATGAAAGTAATTACACTCTCTGAGGAACCTCAGGACCTGTGCTTTCATAGCGTGGCTAGTATTAAGGTGCGCTCCGAGATCTAAACCCCGGTGGAACTTAAACAGAGGAATTGACAGAGAGGCTACAAAATGACATCGCATCCATAAGGTTTTCTTTATATCACTGACGAGGAGGAAAATGTAAACGGGGAGGGCGAGTGGAGAAGTGAGGCAGTTCCAGCTCTGGTGAAATTCCTTCTTTGTGATTCACTCAGCAACCAGAGACGTGTAGGTGACTCAGGCGTGAAAGCTCTTCACATCGAGAACAAAAAGCACTCAAGGGCAGTTAGCACCTCTTCCGGAGTGAGGGTGGGGTGAGGTAATTACCTTTTCACTTCTGTTAATATGTTCAGAAACTGCCGTTTTGATTGAGGTGAACAGAAACTGCATTTCTAAAAAGCACCATGGAATTTAACAAAATTTATTGAGTCGCTTGTCGTCGATTCCCACATAGATTTCCAACGCAGTTGGTATCCATGTGGCTCATGTCCAGGTGTGAACATCTCTGCAGCACATTGCACGGTTAAGGTAAAAGGCAAGGAAAGTGGCTTCTAGAACTGTCTCCGAGGTCAGAGCTTTCTCACAATGTGATCTGTCGTTCTCGGATTGTAATGTTACCTCTGGTTTTAGGGTGGAGAACATTCTTTGGGAATCTTATTCTGAAAAAAAAAACCAGACACAGTGACTGAAACTATGCTGCACGGTATGATGTGGATTACGGCCTGCTCAGGTTTGTGCATTATCCCTGTAGTCCGGTGTGTTTCGTGTTCCGTGTAAACGTGAAAGTCGTCCTGTTTCGAGCAATGGGTGAAATCATTTAGCAAAGCGAGATTCTAAATTGCAGTAATGTCAAGCAGCTCATGGTTTTTTGACCAAATCATAAGCGATCCCATATTCTCAAGCACTCACAGATACATTTGTAGCTGAAAAGAGTCTGAGAAGATAGACTCAGTTTACCATTGATTTTTGTCTGGATTGATGGGCTATCAATATCTGCTGCGAAATTGACATTGTAGCTGTGCGAGTCCGAGAGGACATCCCAGCAGCTGTGCGAGTCCGAGAGGAATCATGGAACCCTTATCATGTGACTTTGCATCTGTTGTTATGCAGGAGCACAATTGGAAATACAACAAAATGAGGGGGCGTGGCCGGCCGGTAGTGTGGCCGAGCGGTCTAAGGCGCTGGATCCAGGTTCCAGTCTCGAAAGGGGCGCGGATTCGAATCTCACCACTGCCATTTCTGCTGATCAGCTCCAACGCTGCAGCATTGTTAAAATGCTGTTTCGGTGCCCACTGTATATTGATGTTGAAAACAAAAGTAAAATGGGTTTGCTTCCCAGGGAACTAACTGTGGTGTGGGATACTGCCAAATATTTCAAAATGTCTCTACTGTCATGATCGTGTTCGCCTCCCGCTCGGAAAATCGCAAACAGTTCTGCCATCCCAGGCAAGTTGAGCTTTTTACTGGAACCGAATGGAGACTGTTATTTCATCGCTGTTGTGAAACGAAGTCCTACGGTGACTCTACTCGTTGTTATTTGGGTTTCTAGCTAATGGGAAAATCGTTCCAATGAATTTCGATGTCATACATAATTGAATTTCTCCCATTTCCGTCCTGGAAACATCGGAAGGGAAAGGTAATCTAATCGAGACTGTGATTGGTGAAATTCACTTTTTACTGCCAATTCTTATTATGTTCTTTCTTTCTCTCTTTTCAGCATTGTCTGGAAAATGGTGGTGCACTAAGGCTGCAGTATGTTTGAAAGAGTCGTTTGGAAATGCCCTGTTGTTAGTTGTGAAATTACTTTTTGACTCATGCCCTCGGACTGTATCACATTTAGCATTCATGCATCTCTGTGTCTGAAAATGCATGAGGTATGCCAGTTTGTTTGTGTTCCGTGTTAAAGCTTTCTGTTTTGCGATTCGCTCAATACATTTGGATTTAACAGGGTTTCTGAGGTAACTTCCAGCAGCAAAAATTCTCAGCAGATGATCTGGGAAAATTTCGCAGAGTATGGTCAGTCGGAGCTAAAGTAAGGAAGTCGTTCGTTTCTGCAGTGTTTCACAATACTACCTTTCCCGTGAGCAGTCGAACAGACTAAATGTTTGTGCCACAGACTGCGATGGCAAACTCGGCTAAAAAGTAATCCTTTAAAGCCGGTGGAAGCAACATGACGTAATTGGGGTACATCGTGGAAAAAGATACTTCGGTGGACCTCGTCCATGCTCACCACATCGCCAAAATTAAACAAGTCCCGTTCCCCAGCATTTGGCCCCAATCCCTCTAAACGCATCATATCCAGAAACTCACCCGATTACCTTTGCAATTTTCTGAGTGTAATAGCCTCCTCCACTTCCTCTGGTAGATCATTCCAACCACGCACAACCTTCTTTGTGGGAAATGTGCCTCAGGTCCTTTGTCACTTTCAGCCCACTCACCTTAAAGCTATGCTCTCGAGTTTTCAACTCACACCAACTTGGGTAAAACTCAGTTAACCACCCTTCCATAAGGTCATGTCGCAGCTGTTACGCTGCAGGGAAAGTCGTCCCAGCCTATTCCACCTCGCCCTACGGTACAAACATCGACGACAGCTTTGTCTATATTTTGTCATCAATTTAACGTGTCTTTTTTTTTACGTTTTCAAGATGTCAATTACGCTGGACAACAACGAGCTATTGGAAACAAAAAGGTGAAACGTAGAACGGATTCAACTTTCAGTGTTGGACGCCAGTGAGTCGCAGCACTGCCGATTCCGGTTTGTTTCTGTAGTGTAGTGGTCATCACACGCGAAAGGTCCCCAGTTCGAAACTAGGCAGAAACTGCTTTGTTCTTCAACTGCAGCCTTTTACATGGACAAGAGCTGAGCTTTCTTGCATGCTTTCCCATCTGCAAACCTGCCTTCGAATTTGCTTGAACAAATCTGCTCTGGTCGTGAAATGTAATGCAATTCCATTTAATTACAGTGCAAAGCGTTGTTAAGTTTTTCTCCAACCTGGTTCTGATCATATGCCATTCTGTTGGAGAGTGTAGTTACCGCCTTCAGATCCTTCCACGAAAAGCAGTACCGCATTTGCCTTCCTTGCGCAGGCGGCTCGGTTCAAAGACAGGAAAGAAGCAGATGCTCTGGTGTCACAGCGCACCACGAATTCCTGAACTTGTCTGTCTGTCAAATGTCCCCCAAGGTCGTCTCAGAAAGACCTCATTTAGAAGCTGTCAATCGTGATTCAACGTGCGAGAATTGGCACCAGATATCCTGAATCATGTTTTGGAGCAATTCGCACGTTAGCGGCTCATTCAATCAGCAACAGCAATGAAAGAAATTGCACTCTCAGAGGAACCTTTCGACTTGCGCATTCATAGCGTCGCTAGTATTAAGGTCCGCCCCGAGATTTAAGTCATGTTGGAACTGAAACGGAGGAATCGACAGAGAGGCTACAGAATGACATCGCATCCATTTGGTTTTCTTTAAATCACTGACGAGCAGGAAAATGTAAACGGGGAGGGCGAGTGGAGAAGTGAGGCAGTTGCAGCTCTGGTGAAATTCCTTCTTTGTGATTCACTCAGCAACCAGAGACGTGTAGGTGACTCAGGCGTGAAAGCTCTTCACATCGAAAACAAAAAGCACTCAAGGGCAGTTAGCACCTCTTCCGGAGTGAGGGTGGGGTGAGGTAATTACCTTTTGACTTCTGTTAATATGTTCAGAAACTGCCGTTTTGATTGAGGTGAACAGGAACTGCATTTCTAAAAAGCACCATGGAATTTAACAAAATTTATTGAGTCGCTTGTCGTCGATTCCCACATAGATTTCCAACGCAGTTGGTATCCATGTGGCTCATGTCCAGGTGTGAACATCTCTGCAGCACATTGCACGGTTAAGGTAAAAGGCAAGGAAAGTGGCTTCTAGAACTGTCTCCGAGGTCAGAGCTTTCTCACAATGTGATCTGTCGTTCTCGGATTGTAATGTTACCTGTGGTTTTAGGGTGGAGAACATTCTTTGGGAATCTTATTCTGAAAAAAAAACCAGACACAGTGACTGAAACTATGCTGCACGGTATGATGTGGATTACGGCCTGCTCAGGTTTGTGCATTATCCCTGTAGTCCGGTGTGTTTCGTGTTCCGTGTAAACGTGAAAGTCGTCCTGTTTCGAGCAATGGGTGAAATCATTTAGCAAAGCGAGATTCGAAATTGCAGTAATGTCAAGCAGCTCATGGTTATTTGACCAAATCATAAGCGAACCCATTTTCTCAAGCACTCACAGATACATTTGTAGCTGAAAAGAGTCTGAGAAGATAGACTCAGTTTACCATTGATTTTTGTCTGGATTGATGGGCTATCAATATCTGCTGCGAAATTGACATTGTAGCTGTGCGAGTCCGAGAGGACATCCCAGCAGCTGTGCGAGTCCGAGAGGAATCATGGAACCCTTATCATGTGACTTTGCATCTGTTGTTATGCAGGAGCACAATTGGAAATAGAACAAAATGAGGGGGCGTGGCCGGCTGGTAGTGTGGCCGAGCGGTCTAAGGCGCTGGATCCAGGTTCCAGTCTCGAAAGGGTCGCGGGTTCGAATCCCACCACTGCCATTTCTGCTGATCAGCTCCAACGCTGCAGCATTGTTAAAATGCTGTTTCGGTGCCCACTGTATATTGATGTTGAAAACAAAAGTAAAATGGGTTTGCGTCCCAGGGAACTAACTGTGGTGTGGGATACTGCCAAATATTTCAAAATGTCTCTACTGTCATGATCGTGTTCGCCTCCCGCTCGGAAAATCGCAAACAGTTCTGCCATCCCAGGCAAGTTGAGCTTTTTATTGGAATCGAATGGAGACTGTTATTTCATCGCTGTTGTGAAACGAAGTCCTACGGTGACTCTACTCGTTGTTATTTGGGTTTCTAGCTAATGGGAAAATCGTTCCAATGAATTTCGATGTCATACATAATTGAATTTCACCCATTTCCGTCCTGGAAACATCGGAAGGGAAAGGTTATCTAATCGAGACTGTGATTGGTGAAATTCACTTTTTACTGCCAATTCTTATTATGTTCTTTCTTTCTCTCTTTTCAGCATTGTCTGGAAAGTGGTGGTGCACTAAGGCTGCAGTATGTTTGAAAGAGTCGTTTGGAAATGCCCTGTTGTTAGTTGTGAGATTACTTTATGACTCATGCCCTCGGACTGTATCACATTTAGCATTCATGCATCTCTGTGTCTGAAAATGCATGAGGTATGCCAGTTTGTTTGTGTTCCGTGTTAAATGCTTTCTGTTTTGCGATTCGCTCAATACATTTCGATTTAACAGGGTTTCTGAGGTAACTTCCAGCAGCAAAAATTCTCAGCAGATGATCTGGGAAAATTTCGCAGAGTATGGTTATTCGGAGCTAAAGTAAGGAAGTCGTTCGTTTCTGCAGTGTTTCACAATACTACCTTTCCCGTGAGCAGTCGAACAGACTAAATGTTTGTGCCACAGACTGCGATGGCAAACTCGGCTAAAAAGTAATCCTTTAAAGCCGGTGGAAGCAACATGACGTAATTGGGGTACATCGTGGAAAAAGATACTTCGGTGGACCTCGTCCATGCTCACCACATCGCCAAAATTAAACAAGTCCCGTTCCCCAGCATTTGGCCCCAATCCCTCTAAACGCATCATATCCAGAAACTCACCCGATTACCTTTGCAATTTTCTGAGTGTAACAGCCTCCTCCACTTCCTCTGGTAGATCATTCCAACCACGCACAACCTTCTTTGTGGGAAATGTGCCTCAGGTCCTTTGTCACTTTCAGCCCACTCACCTTAAAGCTATGCTCTCGAGTTTTCAACTCACACCAACTTGGGTAAAACTCAGTTAACCACCCTTCCATAAGGTCATGTCGCAGCTGTTACGCTGCAGGGAAAGTCGTCCCAGCCTATTCCACCTCGCCCTACGGTACAAACATCGACGACAGCTTTGTCTATATTTTGTCATCAATTTAACGTGTCTTTTTTTTACGTTTTCAAGATGTCAATTACGCTGGACAACAACGAGCTATTGGAAACAAAAAGGTGAAACGCAGAACGGATTCAACTTTCAGTGTTGGACGCCAGTGAGTCGCAGCCCTGCCGATTCCGGCTTGTTTCTGTAGTGTAGTGGTCATCACACGCGAAAGGTCCCCAGTTCGAAACTAGGCAGAAACTGCTTTGTTCTTCAACTGCAGCCTTTTACATGGAGAAGAGCTGAGCTTTCTTGCATGCTTTCCCATCTGCAAACCTGCCTTCGAATTTGCTTGAACAAATCTGCTCTGGTCGTGAAATGTAATGCAATTCCATTCAATTACAGTGCAAAGCGTTGTTAAGTTTTTCTCCAACCTGGTTCTGATCATATGCCATTCTGTTGGAGAGTGTAGTTACCGCCTTCAGATCCTTCCACGAAAAGCAGTACCGCATTTGCCTTCCTTGCGCAGGCGGCTCGGTTCAAAGACAGGAAAGAAGCAGATGCTCTGGTGTCACAGCGCACCACGAATTCCTGAACTTGTCTGTCTGTCAAATGTCCCCCAAGGTCGTCTCAGAAAGACCTCATTTGGAAGCTGTCAATCGTGATTCAACGTGCTAGAATTGGCACCAGATATCCTAAATCATGTTTTTCAGCTATTCGCACGTTAGCGGCTCATTCAATCAGCAACAGCAATGAAAGAAATTGCACTCTCAGAAGAACCTTTCGACTTGCGCATTCATAGCGTCGCTAGTATTAAGGTCCGCCCCGAGATCTAAGTCATGTTGGAACTGAAACGGAGGAATCGACAGAGAGGCTACAGAATGACATCGCATCCATTTGGTTTTCTTTAAATCACTGACGAGCAGGAAAATGTAAACGGGGAGGGCGAGTGGAGAAGTGAGGCAGTTGCAGCTCTGGTGAAATTCCTTCTTTGTGATTCACTCAGCAACCAGAGACGTGTAGGTGACTCAGGTTGAAAGCTCTTCACATCGAAAACAAAAAGCACTCAAGGGCAGTTAGCACCTCTTCCGGAATGAGGGTGGGGTGAGGTAATTACCTTTTGACTTCTGTTAATATGTTCAGAAACTGCCGTTTTGATTGAGGTGAACAGAAACTGCATTTCTAAAAAGCACCATGGAATTTAACAAAATTTATTGAGTCGCTTGTCGTCGATTCCCACATAGATTTCCAACGCAGTTGGTATCCATGTGGCTCATGTCCAGGTGTGAACATCTCTGCAGCACATTGCACGGTTAAGGTAAAAGGCAAGGAAAGTGGCTTCTAGAACTGTCTCCGAGGTCAGAGCATTCTCACAATGTGATCTGTCGTTCTCGGATTGTAATGTTACCTCTGGTTTTAGGGTGGAGAACATTCTTTGGGAATCTTATTCTGAAAAAAAAAACAGACACAGTGACTGAAACTATGCTGCACTGTATGATGTGGATTACGGCCTGCTCAGGTTTGTGCATTATCCCTGTAGTCCGGTGTGTTTCGTGTTCCGTGTAAACGTGAAAGTCGTCCTGTTTCGAGCAATGGGTGAAATCATTTAGCAAAGCGAGATTCTAAATTGCAGTAATGTCAAGCAGCTCATGGTTATTTGACCAAATCATAAGCGAACCCATATTCTCAAGCACTCACAGATACATTTGTAGCTGAAAAGAGTCTGAGAAGATAGACTCAGTTTACCATTGATTTTTGTCTGGATTGATGGGCTATCAATATCTGCTGCGAAATTGACATTGTAGCTGTGCGAGTCCGAGAGGACATCCCAGCAGCTGTGCGAGTCCGAGAGGAATCATGGAACCCTTATCATGTGACTTTGCATCTGTTGTTATGCAGGAGCACAATTGGAAATACAACAAAATGAGGGGGCGTGGCCGGCTGGTAGTGTGGCCGAGCGGTCTAAGGCGCTGGATCCAGGTTCCAGTCTCGAAAGGGGCGCGGGTTCGAATCCCACCACTGCCATTTCTGCTGATCAGCTCCAACGCTGCAGCATTGTTAAAATGCTGTTTCGGTGCCCACTGTATATTGATGTTGAAAACAAAAGTAAAATGGGTTTGCTTCCCAGGGAACTAACTGTGGTGTGGGATACTGCCAAATATTTCAAAATGTCTCTACTGTCATGATCGTGTTCGCCTCCCGCTCGGAAAATCGCAAACAGTTCTGCCATCCCAGGCAAGTTGAGCTTTTTACTGGAACCGAATGGAGACTGTTATTTCATCGCTGTTGTGAAACGAAGTCCTACGGTGACTCTACTCGTTGTTATTTGGGTTTCTAGCTAATGGGAAAATCGTTCCAATGAATTTCGATGTCATACATAATTGAATTTCTCCCATTTCCGTCCTGGAAACATCGGAAGGGAAAGGTTATCTAATCGAGACTGTGATTGGTGAAATTCACTTTTTACTGCCAATTCTTATTATGTTCTTTCTTTCTCTCTTTTCAGCATTGTCTGGAAAGTGGTGGTGCACTAAGGCTGCAGTATGTTTGAAAGAGTCGTTTGGAAATGCCCTGTTGTTAGTTGTGAGATTACTTTATGACTCATGCCCTCGGACTGTATCACATTTAGCATTCATGCATCTCTGTGTCTGAAAATGCTTGAGGTATGCCAGTTTGTTTGTGTTCCGTGTTAAATGCTTTCTGTTTTGCGATTCGCTCAATACATTTCGATTTAACAGGGTTTCTGAGGTAACTTCCAGCAGCAGAAATTCTCAGCAGATGATCTGGGAAAATTTCGCAGAGTATGGTTATTCGGAGCTAAAGTAAGGAAGTCGTTCGTTTCTGCAGTGTTTCACAATACTACCTTTCCCGTGAGCAGTCGAACAGACTAAATGTTTGTGCCACAGACTGCGATGGCAAACTCGGCTAAAAAGTAATCCTTTAAAGCCGGTGGAAGCAACATGACGTAATTGGGGTACATCGTGGAAAAAGATACTTCGGTGGACCTCGTCCATGCTCACCACATCGCCAAAATTAAACAAGTCCCGTTCCCCAGCATTTGGCCCCAATCCCTCTAAACGCATCATATCCAGAAACTCACCCGATTACCTTTGCAATTTTCTGAGTGTAATAGCCTCCTCCACTTCCTCTGGTAGATCATTCCAACCACGCACAACCTTCTTTGTGGGAAATGTGCCTCAGGTCCTTTGTCACTTTCAGCCCACTCACCTTAAAGCTATGCTCTCGAGTTTTCAACTCACACCAACTTGGGTAAAACTCAGTTAACCACCCTTCCATAAGGTCATGTCGCAGCTGTTACGCTGCAGGGAAAGTCGTCCCAGCCTATTCCACCTCGCCCTACGGTACAAACATCGACGACAGCTTTGTCTATATTTTGTCATCAATTTAACGTGTCTTTTTTTTTACGTTTTCAAGATGTCAATTACGCTGGACAACAACGAGCTATTGGAAACAAAAAGGTGAAACGTAGAACGGATTCAACTTTCAGTGTTGGACGCCAGTGAGTCGCAGCACTGCCGATTCCGGTTTGTTTCTGTAGTGTAGTGGTCATCACACGCGAAAGGTCCCCAGTTCGAAACTAGGCAGAAACTGCTTTGTTCTTCAACTGCAGCCTTTTACATGGAGAAGAGCTGAGCTTTCTTGCATGCTTTCCCATCTGCAAACCTGCCTTCGAATTTGCTTGAACAAATCTGCTCTGGTCGTGAAATGTAATACAATTCCATTTAATTACAGTGCAAAGCGTTGTTAAGTTTTTCTCCAACCTGGTTCTGATCATATGCCATTCTGTTGGAGAGTGTAGTTACCGCCTTCAGATCCTTCCACGAAAAGCAGTACCGCATTTGCCTTCCTTGCGCAGGCGGCTCGGTTCAAAGACAGGAAAGAAGCAGATGCTCTGGTGTCACAGCGCACCACGAATTCCTGAACTTGTCTGTCTGTCAAATGTCCCCCAAGGTCGTCTCAGAAAGACCTCATTTGGAAGCTGTCAATCGTGATTCAACGTGCGAGAATTGTCACCAGATATCCTGAATCATGTTTTGGAGCAATTCGCACGTTAGTGGCTCATTCAATCAGCAACAGCAATGAAAGAAATTGCACTCTCAGAAGAACCTTTCGACTTGCGCATTCATAGCGTCACTAGTATTAAGGTCCGCCCCGAGATCTAAGTCATGTTGGAACTGAAACGGATGAATCGACAGAGAGGCTACAGAATGACATCGCATCCATTTGGTTTTCTTTAAATCACTGACGAGCAGGAAAATGTAAACGGGGAGGGCGAGTGGAGAAGTGAGGCAGTTGCAGCTCTGGTGAAATTCCTTCTTTGTGATTCACTCAGCAACCAGAGACGTGTAGGTGACTCAGGCGTGAAAGCTCTTCACATCGAGAACAAAAAGCACTCAAGGGCAGTTAGCACCTCTTCCGGAGTAAGGGTGGGGTGAGGTAATTACCTTTTGACTTCTGTTAATATGTTCAGAAACTGCCGTTTTGATTGAGGTGAACAGAAACTGCATTTCTAAAAAGCACCATGGAATTTGACAAAATTTATTGAGTCGCTTGTCGTCGATTCCCACATAGATTTCCAACGCAGTTGGTATCCATGTGGCTCATGTCCAGGTGTGAACATCTCTGCAGCACATTGCACGGTTAAGGTAAAAGGCAAGGAAAGTGGCTTCTAGAACTGACTCCGAGGTCAGAGCATTCTCACAATGTGATTTGTCGTTCTCGGATTGTAATGTTACCTCTGGTTTTAGGGTGGAGAACATTCTTTGGGAATCTTATTCTGAAAAAAAAAAACCAGACACAGTGACTGAAACTATGCTGCACGGTATGATGTGGATTACGGCCTGCTCAGGTTTGTGCATTATCCCTGTAGTCCGGTGTGTTTCGTGTTCCGTGTAAACGTGAAAGTCGTCCTGTTTCGAGCAATGGGTGAAATCATTTAGCAAAGCGAGATTCTAAATTGCAGTAATGTCAAGCAGCTCATGGTTATTTGACCAAATCATAAGCGAACCCATATTCTCAAGCACTCACAGATACATTTGTAGCTGAAAAGAGTCTGAGAAGATAGACTCAGTTTACCATTGATTTTTGTCTGGATTGATGGGCTATCAATATCTGCTGCGAAATTGACATTGTAGCTGTGCGAGTCCGAGAGGACATCCCAGCAGCTGTGCGAGTCCGAGAGGAATCATGGAACCCTTATCATGTGACTTTGCATGTGTTGTTATGAAGGAGCACAATTGGAAATACAACAAAATGAGGGGGCGTGGCCGGCTGGTAGTGTGGCCGAGCGGTCTAAGGCGCTGGGTCCAGGTTCCAGTCTCGAAAGGGGCGTGGGTTCGAATCTCACCACTGCCATTTCTGCTGATCAGCTCCAACGCTGCAGCATTGTTAAAATGCTGTTTCGGTGCCCACTGTATATTGATGTTGAAAACAAAAGTAAAATGGGTTTGCTTCCCAGGGAACTAACTGTGGTGTGGGATACTGCCAAATATTTCAAAATGTCTCTACTGTCATGATCGTGTTCGCCTCCCGCTCGGAAAATCGCAAACAGTTCTGCCATCCCAGGCAAGTTGAGCTTTTTACTGGAACCGAATGGAGACTGTTATTTCATCGCTGTTGTGAAACGAAGTCCTACGGTGACTCTACTCGTTGTTATTTGGGTTTCTAGATAATGGGAAAATCGTTCCAATGAATTTCGATGTCATACATAATTGAATTTCTCCCATTTCCGTCCTGGAAACATCGGAAGGGAAAGGTAATCTAATCGAGACTGTGATTGGTGAAATTCACTTTTTACTGCCAATTCTTATTATGTTCTTTCTTTCTCTCTTTTAAGCATTGTCTGGAAAGTGGTGGTGCACTAATTGAAAGAGTCGTTTGGAAATGCCCTGTTGTTAGTTGTGAGATTACTTTATGACTCATGCCCTCGGACTGTATCACATTTAGCATTCCTGCATCTCTGTGTCTGAAAATGCATGAGGTATGCCAGTTTGTTTGTGTTCCGTGTTAAATGCTTTCTGTTTTGCGATTCGCTCAATACATTTCGATTTAACAGGGTTTCTGAGGTAACTTCCAGCAGCAAAAATTCTCAGCAGATGATCTGGGAAAATTTCGCAGAGTATGGTCAGTCGGAGCTAAAGTAAGGAAGTCGTTCGTTTCTGCAGTGTTTCACAATACTACCTTTCCCGTGAGCAGTCGAACAGACTAAATGTTTGTGCCACAGACTGCGATGGCAAACTCGGCTAAAAAGTAATCCTTTAAAGCCGGTGGAAGCAACATGACGTAATTGGGGTGCATCGTGGAAAAAGATACTTCGGTGGACCTCGTCCATGCTCACCACATCGCCAAAATTAAACAAGTCCCGTTCCCCAGCATTTGGCCCCAATCCCTCTAAACGCATCATATCCAGACACTCACCCGATTACCTTTGCAATTTTCTGAGTGTAATAGCCTCCTCCACTTCCTCTGGTAGATCATTCCAACCACGCACAACCTACTTTGTGGGAAATGTGCCTCAGGTCCTTTGTCACTTTCAGCCCACTCACCTTAAAGCTATGCTCTCGAGTTTTCAACTCACACCAACTTGGGTAAAACTCAGTTAACCACCCTTCCATAAGGTCATGTCGCAGCTGTTACGCTGCAGGGAAAGTCGTCCCAGCCTATTCCACCTCGCCCTACGGTACAAACATCGACGACAGCTTTGTCTATATTTTGTCATCAATTTAACGTGTCTTTTTTTTTACGTTTTCAAGATGTCAATTACGCTGGACAACAACGAGCTATTGGAAACAAAAAGGTGAAACGTAGAACGGATTCAACTTTCAGTGTTGGACGCCACTGAGTCGCAGCACTGCCGTTTCCGGTTTGTTTCTGTAGTGTAGTGGTCATCACACGCGAAAGGTCCCCAGTTCGAAACTAGGCAGAAACTGCTTTGTTCTTCAACTGCAGCCTTTTACATGGACAAGAGCTGAGCTTTCTTGCATGCTTTCTCACAATGTGATCTGTCGTTCTCGGATTGTAATGTTACCTGTGGTTTTAGGGTGGAGAACATTCTTTGGGAATCTTATTCTGAAAAAAAAAACCAGACACAGTGACTGAAACTATGCTGCACGGTATGATGTGGATTACGGCCTGCTCAGGTTTGTGCATTATCCCTGTAGTCCGGTGTGTTTCGTGTTCCGTGTAAACGTGAAAGTCGTCCTGTTTCGAGCAATGGGTGAAATCATTTAGCAAAGCGAGATTCGAAATTGCAGTAATGTCAAGCAGCTCATGGTTATTTGACCAAATCATAAACGAACCCATATTCTCAAGCACTCACAGATACATTTGTAGCTGAAAAGAGTCTGAGAAGATAGACTCAGTTTACCATTGATTTTTGTCTGGATTGATGGGCTATCAATATCTGCTGCGAAATTGACATTGTAGCTGTGCGAGTCCGAGAGGACATCCCAGCAGCTGTGCGAGTCCGAGAGGAATCATGGAACCCTTATCATGTGACTTTGCATCTGTTGTTATGCAGGAGCACAATTGGAAATACAACAAAATGAGGGGGCGTTTCTGGCTGGTAGTGTGCCCGAGCGGTCTAAGGCGCTGTATCCACGTTCCAGTCTCGAAAGGTGCGCGGGTTCGAATCCCACCACTGCCATTTCTGCTGATCAGCTCCAACGCTGCAGCATTGTTAAAATGCTGTTTCGGTGCCCACTGTATATTGATGTTGAAAACAAAAGTAAAATGGGTTTGCTTCCCAGGGAACTAACTGTGGTGTGGGATCCTGCCAAATATTTCAAAATGTCTCTACTGTCATGATCGTGTTCGCCTCCCGCTCGGAAAATCGCAAACAGTTCTGCCATCCCAGGCAAGTTGAGCTTTTTATTGGAACCGAATGGAGACTGTTATTTCATCGCTGTTGTGAAACGAAGTCCTACGGTGACTCTACTCGTTGTTATTTGGGTTTCTAGCTAATGGGAAAATCGTTCCAATGAATTTCGATGTCATACATAATTGAATTTCACCCATTTCCGTCCTGGAAACATCGGAAGGGAAAGGTAATCTAATCGAGACTGTGATTGGTGAAATTCACTTTTTACTGCCAATTCTTATTATGTTCTTTCTTTCTCTCTTTTCAGCATTGTCTGGAAAGTGGTGGTGCACTAAGGCTGCAGTATGTTTGAAAGAGTCGTTTGGAAATGCCCTGTTGTTAGTTGTGAGAATACTTTATGACTCATGCCCTCGGACTGTATCACATTTAGCATTCATGCATCTCTGTGTCTGAAAATGCATGAGGTATGCCAGTTTGTTTGTGTTCCGTGTTAAATGCTTTCTGTTTTGCGATTCGCTCAATACATTTCGATTTAACAGGGTTTCTGAGGTAACTTCCAGCAGCAAAAATTCTCAGCAGATGATCTGGGAAAATTTCGCAGAGTATGGTCAGTCGGAGCTAAAGTAAGGAAGTCGTTCGTTTCTGCAGTGTTTCACAATACTACCTTTCCCGTGAGCAGTCGAACAGACTAAATGTTTGTGCCACAGACTGCGATGGCAAACTCGGCTAAAAAGTAATCCTTCAAAGCCGGTGGAAGCAACATGACGTAATTGGGGTACATCGTGGAAAAAGATACTTCGGTGGACCTCGTCCATGCTCACCACATCGCCAAAATTAAACAAGTCCCGTTCCCCAGCATTTGGCCCCAATCCCTCTAAACGCATCATATCTAGACACTCACCCGATTACCTTTGCAATTTTCTGAGTGTAATAGCCTCCTCCACTTCCTCTGGTAGATCATTCCAACCACGCACAACCTTCTTTGTGGAAATGTGCCTCAGGTCCTTTGTCACTTTCAGCCCACTCACCTTAAAGCTATGCTCTCGAGTTTTCAACTCACACCAACTTGGGTAAAACTCAGTTAACCACCCTTCCATCAGGTCATGTCGCAGCTGTTACGCTGCAGGGAAAGTCGTCCCAGCCTATTCCACCTCGCCCTACGGTACAAACATCGACGACAGCTTTGTCTATATTTTGTCATCAATTTAACGTGTCTTTTTTTTTACGTTTTCAAGATGTCAATTACGCTGGACAACAACGATCTATTGGAAACAAAAAGGTGAAACGTAGAACGGATTCAACTTTCAGTGTTGAACGCCACTGAGTCGCAGCCCAACCGATTCTGGCTTGTTTCTGTAGTGTAGTGGTCATCACGTTCGCCTCACATGCGCAAGGTCCCCAGTTCGAAACTAGGCAGAAACTGCTTTGTTCTTCAACTGCAGCCTTTTACATGGACAAGAGCTGAGCTTTCTTGCATGCTTTCTCACAATGTGATCTGTCGTTCTCGGATTGTAATGTTACCTGTGGTTTTAGGGTGGAGAACATTCTTTGGGAATCTTATTCTGAAAAAAAAACCAGACACAGTGACTGAAACTATGCTGCACGGTATGATGTGGATTACGGCCTGCTCAGGTTTGTGCATTATCCCTGTAGTCCGGTGTGTTTCGTGTTCCGTGTAAACGTGAAAGTCGTCCTGTTTCGAGCAATGGGTGAAATCATTTAGCAAAGCGAGATTCGAAATTGCAGTAATGTCAAGCAGCTCATGGTTATTTGACCAAATCATAAGCGAACCCATATTCTCAAGCACTCACAGATACATTTGTAGCTGAAAAGAGTCTGAGAAGATAGACTCAGTTTACCATTGATTTTTGTCTGGATTGATGGGCTATCAATATCTGCTGCGAAATTGACATTGTAGCTGTGCGAGTCCGAGAGGACATCCCAGCAGCTGTGCGAGTCCGAGAGGAATCATGGAACCCTTATCATGTGACTTTGCATCTGTTGTTATGCAGGAGCACAATTGGAAATACAACAAAATGAGGGGGCGTGGCCGGCTGGTAGTGTGGCCGAGCGGTCTAAGGCGCTGGATCCAGGTTCCAGTCTCGAAAGGGGCGCGGGTTCGAATCCCACCACTGCCATTTCTGCTGATCAGCTCCAACGCTGCAGCATTGTTAAAATGCTGTTTCGGTGCCCACTGTATATTGATGTTGAAAACAAAAGTAAAATGGGTTTGCTTCCCAGGGAACTAACTGTGGTGTGGGATACTGCCAAATATTTCAAAATGTCTCTACTGTCATGATCGTGTTCGCCTCCCGCTCGGAAAATCGCAAACAGTTCTGCCATCCCAGGCAAGTTGAGCTTTTTACTGGAACCGAATGGAGACTGTTATTTCATCGCTGTTGTGAAACGGAGTCCTACGGTGACTCTACTCGTTGTTATTTGGGTTTCTAGCTAATGGGAAAATCGTTCCAATGAATTTCGATGTCATACATAATTGAATTTCACCCATTTCCGTCCTGGAAACATCGGAAGGGAAAGGTTATCTAATCGAGACTGTGATTGGTGAAATTCACTTTTTACTGCCAATTCTTATTATGTTCTTTCTTTCTCTCTTTTCAGCATTGTCTGGAAAGTGGTGGTGCACTAAGGCTGCAGTATGTTTGAAAGAGTCGTTTGGAAATGCCCTGTTGTTAGTTGTGAGAATACTTTATGACTCATGCCCTCGGACTGTATCACATTTAGCATTCATGCATCTCTGTGTCTGAAAATGCATGAGGTATGCCAGTTTGTTTGTGTTCCGTGTTAAATGCTTTCTGTTTTGCGATTCGCTCAATACATTTCGATTTAACAGGGTTTCTGAGGTAACTTCCAGCAGCAAAAATTCTCAGCAGATGATATGGGAAAATTTCGCAGAGTATGGTCAGTCGGAGCTAAAGTAAGGAAGTCGTTCGTTTCTGCAGTGTTTCACAATACTACCTTTCCCGTGAGCAGTCGAACAGACTAAATGTTTGTGCCACAGACTGCGATGGCAAACTCGGCTAAAAAGTAATCCTTTAAAGCCGGTGGAAGCAACATGACGTAATTGGGGTACATCGTGGAAAAAGATACTTCGGTGGACCTCGTCCATGCTCACCACATCGCCAAAATTAAACAAGTCCCGTTCCCCAGCATTTGGCCCCAATCCCTCTAAACGCATCATATCCAGAAACTCACCCGATTACCTTTGCAATTTTCTGAGTGTAACAGCCTCCTCCACTTCCTCTGGTAGATCATTCCAACCACGCTCAACCTTCTTTGTGGGAAATGTGCCTCAGGTCCTTTGTCACTTTCAGCCCACTCACCTTAAAGCTATGCTCTCGAGTTTTCAACTCACACCAACTTGGGTAAAACTCAGTTAACCACCCTTCCATAAGGTCATGTCGCAGCTGTTACGCTGCAGGGAAAGTCGTCCCAGCCTATTCCACCTCGCCCTACGGTACAAACATCGACGACAGCTTTGTCTATATTTTGTCATCAATTTAACGTGTCTTTTTTTTTACGTTTTCAAGATGTCAATTACGCTGGACAACAACGAGCTATTGGAAATAAAAAGGTGAAACGTAGAACGGATTCAACTTTCAGTGTTGGACGCCAGTGAGTCGCAGCACTGCCGATTCCGGTTTGTTTCTGTAGTGTAGTGGTCATCACACGCGAAAGGTCCCCAGTTCGAAACTAGGCAGAAACTGCTTTGTTCTTCAACTGCAGCCTTTTACATGGAGAAGAGCTGAGCTTTCTTGCATGCTTTCCCATCTGCAAACCTGCCTTCGAATTTGCTTGAACAAATCTGCTCTGGTCGTGAAATGTAATACAATTCCATTTAATTACAGTGCAAAGCGTTGTTAAGTTTTTCTCCAACCTGGTTCTGATCATATGCCATTCTGTTGGAGAGTGTAGTTACCGCCTTCAGATCCTTCCACGAAAAGCAGTACCGCATTTGCCTTCCTTGCGCAGGCGGCTCGGTTCAAAGACAGGAAAGAAGCAGATGCTCTGGTGTCACAGCGCACCACGAATTCCTGAACTTGTCTGTCTGTCAAATGTCCCCCAAGGTCGTCTCAGAAAGACCTCATTTGGAAGCTGTCAATCGTGATTCAACGTGCGAGAATTGTCACCAGATATCCTGAATCATGTTTTGGAGCAATTCGCACGTTAGTGGCTCATTCAATCAGCAACAGCAATGAAAGAAATTGCACTCTCAGAAGAACCTTTCGACTTGCGCATTCATAGCGTCACTAGTATTAAGGTCCGCCCCGAGATCTAAGTCATGTTGGAACTGAAACGGATGAATCGACAGAGAGGCTACAGAATGACATCGCATCCATTTGGTTTTCTTTAAATCACTGACGAGCAGGAAAATGTAAACGGGGAGGGCGAGTGGAGAAGTGAGGCAGTTGCAGCTCTGGTGAAATTCCTTCTTTGTGATTCACTCAGCAACCAGAGACGTGTAGGTGACTCAGGCGTGAAAGCTCTTCACATCGAGAACAAAAAGCACTCAAGGGCAGTTAGCACCTCTTCCGGAGTAAGGGTGGGGTGAGGTAATTACCTTTTGACTTCTGTTAATATGTTCAGAAACTGCCGTTTTGATTGAGGTGAACAGAAACTGCATTTCTAAAAAGCACCATGGAATTTGACAAAATTTATTGAGTCGCTTGTCGTCGATTCCCACATAGATTTCCAACGCAGTTGGTATCCATGTGGCTCATGTCCAGGTGTGAACATCTCTGCAGCACATTGCACGGTTAAGGTAAAAGGCAAGGAAAGTGGCTTCTAGAACTGACTCCGAGGTCAGAGCATTCTCACAATGTGATTTGTCGTTCTCGGATTGTAATGTTACCTCTGGTTTTAGGGTGGAGAACATTCTTTGGGAATCTTATTCTGAAAAAAAAAAACCAGACACAGTGACTGAAACTATGCTGCACGGTATGATGTGGATTACGGCCTGCTCAGGTTTGTGCATTATCCCTGTAGTCCGGTGTGTTTCGTGTTCCGTGTAAACGTGAAAGTCGTCCTGTTTCGAGCAATGGGTGAAATCATTTAGCAAAGCGAGATTCTAAATTGCAGTAATGTCAAGCAGCTCATGGTTATTTGACCAAATCATAAGCGAACCCATATTCTCAAGCACTCACAGATACATTTGTAGCTGAAAAGAGTCTGAGAAGATAGACTCAGTTTACCATTGATTTTTGTCTGGATTGATGGGCTATCAATATCTGCTGCGAAATTGACATTGTAGCTGTGCGAGTCCGAGAGGACATCCCAGCAGCTGTGCGAGTCCGAGAGGAATCATGGAACCCTTATCATGTGACTTTGCATGTGTTGTTATGAAGGAGCACAATTGGAAATACAACAAAATGAGGGGGCGTGGCCGGCTGGTAGTGTGGCCGAGCGGTCTAAGGCGCTGGGTCCAGGTTCCAGTCTCGAAAGGGGCGTGGGTTCGAATCTCACCACTGCCATTTCTGCTGATCAGCTCCAACGCTGCAGCATTGTTAAAATGCTGTTTCGGTGCCCACTGTATATTGATGTTGAAAACAAAAGTAAAATGGGTTTGCTTCCCAGGGAACTAACTGTGGTGTGGGATACTGCCAAATATTTCAAAATGTCTCTACTGTCATGATCGTGTTCGCCTCCCGCTCGGAAAATCGCAAACAGTTCTGCCATCCCAGGCAAGTTGAGCTTTTTACTGGAACCGAATGGAGACTGTTATTTCATCGCTGTTGTGAAACGAAGTCCTACGGTGACTCTACTCGTTGTTATTTGGGTTTCTAGATAATGGGAAAATCGTTCCAATGAATTTCGATGTCATACATAATTGAATTTCTCCCATTTCCGTCCTGGAAACATCGGAAGGGAAAGGTAATCTAATCGAGACTGTGATTGGTGAAATTCACTTTTTACTGCCAATTCTTATTATGTTCTTTCTTTCTCTCTTTTAAGCATTGTCTGGAAAGTGGTGGTGCACTAAGGCTGCAGTATGTTTGAAAGAGTCGTTTGGAAATGCCCTGTTGTTAGTTGTGAGATTACTTTATGACTCATGCCCTCGGACTGTATCACATTTAGCATTCCTGCATCTCTGTGTCTGAAAATGCATGAGGTATGCCAGTTTGTTTGTGTTCCGTGTTAAATGCTTTCTGTTTTGCGATTCGCTCAATACATTTCGATTTAACAGGGTTTCTGAGGTAACTTCCAGCAGCAAAAATTCTCAGCAGATGATCTGGGAAAATTTCGCAGAGTATGGTCAGTCGGAGCTAAAGTAAGGAAGTCGTTCGTTTCTGCAGTGTTTCACAATACTACCTTTCCCGTGAGCAGTCGAACAGACTAAATGTTTGTGCCACAGACTGCGATGGCAAACTCGGCTAAAAAGTAATCCTTTAAAGCCGGTGGAAGCAACATGACGTAATTGGGGTGCATCGTGGAAAAAGATACTTCGGTGGACCTCGTCCATGCTCACCACATCGCCAAAATTAAACAAGTCCCGTTCCCCAGCATTTGGCCCCAATCCCTCTAAACGCATCATATCCAGACACTCACCCGATTACCTTTGCAATTTTCTGAGTGTAATAGCCTCCTCCACTTCCTCTGGTAGATCATTCCAACCACGCACAACCTACTTTGTGGGAAATGTGCCTCAGGTCCTTTGTCACTTTCAGCCCACTCACCTTAAAGCTATGCTCTCGAGTTTTCAACTCACACCAACTTGGGTAAAACTCAGTTAACCACCCTTCCATAAGGTCATGTCGCAGCTGTTACGCTGCAGGGAAAGTCGTCCCAGCCTATTCCACCTCGCCCTACGGTACAAACATCGACGACAGCTTTGTCTATATTTTGTCATCAATTTAACGTGTCTTTTTTTTTACGTTTTCAAGATGTCAATTACGCTGGACAACAACGAGCTATTGGAAACAAAAAGGTGAAACGTAGAACGGATTCAACTTTCAGTGTTGGACGCCACTGAGTCGCAGCACTGCCGTTTCCGGTTTGTTTCTGTAGTGTAGTGGTCATCACACGCGAAAGGTCCCCAGTTCGAAACTAGGCAGAAACTGCTTTGTTCTTCAACTGCAGCCTTTTACATGGACAAGAGCTGAGCTTTCTTGCATGCTTTCTCACAATGTGATCTGTCGTTCTCGGATTGTAATGTTACCTGTGGTTTTAGGGTGGAGAACATTCTTTGGGAATCTTATTCTGAAAAAAAAAACCAGACACAGTGACTGAAACTATGCTGCACGGTATGATGTGGATTACGGCCTGCTCAGGTTTGTGCATTATCCCTGTAGTCCGGTGTGTTTCGTGTTCCGTGTAAACGTGAAAGTCGTCCTGTTTCGAGCAATGGGTGAAATCATTTAGCAAAGCGAGATTCGAAATTGCAGTAATGTCAAGCAGCTCATGGTTATTTGACCAAATCATAAACGAACCCATATTCTCAAGCACTCACAGATACATTTGTAGCTGAAAAGAGTCTGAGAAGATAGACTCAGTTTACCATTGATTTTTGTCTGGATTGATGGGCTATCAATATCTGCTGCGAAATTGACATTGTAGCTGTGCGAGTCCGAGAGGACATCCCAGCAGCTGTGCGAGTCCGAGAGGAATCATGGAACCCTTATCATGTGACTTTGCATCTGTTGTTATGCAGGAGCACAATTGGAAATACAACAAAATGAGGGGGCGTTTCTGGCTGGTAGTGTGCCCGAGCGGTCTAAGGCGCTGTATCCACGTTCCAGTCTCGAAAGGTGCGCGGGTTCGAATCCCACCACTGCCATTTCTGCTGATCAGCTCCAACGCTGCAGCATTGTTAAAATGCTGTTTCGGTGCCCACTGTATATTGATGTTGAAAACAAAAGTAAAATGGGTTTGCTTCCCAGGGAACTAACTGTGGTGTGGGATCCTGCCAAATATTTCAAAATGTCTCTACTGTCATGATCGTGTTCGCCTCCCGCTCGGAAAATCGCAAACAGTTCTGCCATCCCAGGCAAGTTGAGCTTTTTATTGGAACCGAATGGAGACTGTTATTTCATCGCTGTTGTGAAACGAAGTCCTACGGTGACTCTACTCGTTGTTATTTGGGTTTCTAGCTAATGGGAAAATCGTTCCAATGAATTTCGATGTCATACATAATTGAATTTCACCCATTTCCGTCCTGGAAACATCGGAAGGGAAAGGTAATCTAATCGAGACTGTGATTGGTGAAATTCACTTTTTACTGCCAATTCTTATTATGTTCTTTCTTTCTCTCTTTTCAGCATTGTCTGGAAAGTGGTGGTGCACTAAGGCTGCAGTATGTTTGAAAGAGTCGTTTGGAAATGCCCTGTTGTTAGTTGTGAGAATACTTTATGACTCATGCCCTCGGACTGTATCACATTTAGCATTCATGCATCTCTGTGTCTGAAAATGCATGAGGTATGCCAGTTTGTTTGTGTTCCGTGTTAAATGCTTTCTGTTTTGCGATTCGCTCAATACATTTCGATTTAACAGGGTTTCTGAGGTAACTTCCAGCAGCAAAAATTCTCAGCAGATGATCTGGGAAAATTTCGCAGAGTATGGTCAGTCGGAGCTAAAGTAAGGAAGTCGTTCGTTTCTGCAGTGTTTCACAATACTACCTTTCCCGTGAGCAGTCGAACAGACTAAATGTTTGTGCCACAGACTGCGATGGCAAACTCGGCTAAAAAGTAATCCTTCAAAGCCGGTGGAAGCAACATGACGTAATTGGGGTACATCGTGGAAAAAGATACTTCGGTGGACCTCGTCCATGCTCACCACATCGCCAAAATTAAACAAGTCCCGTTCCCCAGCATTTGGCCCCAATCCCTCTAAACGCATCATATCTAGACACTCACCCGATTACCTTTGCAATTTTCTGAGTGTAATAGCCTCCTCCACTTCCTCTGGTAGATCATTCCAACCACGCACAACCTTCTTTGTGGAAATGTGCCTCAGGTCCTTTGTCACTTTCAGCCCACTCACCTTAAAGCTATGCTCTCGAGTTTTCAACTCACACCAACTTGGGTAAAACTCAGTTAACCACCCTTCCATCAGGTCATGTCGCAGCTGTTACGCTGCAGGGAAAGTCGTCCCAGCCTATTCCACCTCGCCCTACGGTACAAACATCGACGACAGCTTTGTCTATATTTTGTCATCAATTTAACGTGTCTTTTTTTTTACGTTTTCAAGATGTCAATTACGCTGGACAACAACGATCTATTGGAAACAAAAAGGTGAAACGTAGAACGGATTCAACTTTCAGTGTTGAACGCCACTGAGTCGCAGCCCAACCGATTCTGGCTTGTTTCTGTAGTGTAGTGGTCATCACGTTCGCCTCACATGCGCAAGGTCCCCAGTTCGAAACTAGGCAGAAACTGCTTTGTTCTTCAACTGCAGCCTTTTACATGGACAAGAGCTGAGCTTTCTTGCATGCTTTCTCACAATGTGATCTGTCGTTCTCGGATTGTAATGTTACCTGTGGTTTTAGGGTGGAGAACATTCTTTGGGAATCTTATTCTGAAAAAAAAACCAGACACAGTGACTGAAACTATGCTGCACGGTATGATGTGGATTACGGCCTGCTCAGGTTTGTGCATTATCCCTGTAGTCCGGTGTGTTTCGTGTTCCGTGTAAACGTGAAAGTCGTCCTGTTTCGAGCAATGGGTGAAATCATTTAGCAAAGCGAGATTCGAAATTGCAGTAATGTCAAGCAGCTCATGGTTATTTGACCAAATCATAAGCGAACCCATATTCTCAAGCACTCACAGATACATTTGTAGCTGAAAAGAGTCTGAGAAGATAGACTCAGTTTACCATTGATTTTTGTCTGGATTGATGGGCTATCAATATCTGCTGCGAAATTGACATTGTAGCTGTGCGAGTCCGAGAGGACATCCCAGCAGCTGTGCGAGTCCGAGAGGAATCATGGAACCCTTATCATGTGACTTTGCATCTGTTGTTATGCAGGAGCACAATTGGAAATACAACAAAATGAGGGGGCGTGGCCGGCTGGTAGTGTGGCCGAGCGGTCTAAGGCGCTGGATCCAGGTTCCAGTCTCGAAAGGGGCGCGGGTTCGAATCCCACCACTGCCATTTCTGCTGATCAGCTCCAACGCTGCAGCATTGTTAAAATGCTGTTTCGGTGCCCACTGTATATTGATGTTGAAAACAAAAGTAAAATGGGTTTGCTTCCCAGGGAACTAACTGTGGTGTGGGATACTGCCAAATATTTCAAAATGTCTCTACTGTCATGATCGTGTTCGCCTCCCGCTCGGAAAATCGCAAACAGTTCTGCCATCCCAGGCAAGTTGAGCTTTTTACTGGAACCGAATGGAGACTGTTATTTCATCGCTGTTGTGAAACGGAGTCCTACGGTGACTCTACTCGTTGTTATTTGGGTTTCTAGCTAATGGGAAAATCGTTCCAATGAATTTCGATGTCATACATAATTGAATTTCACCCATTTCCGTCCTGGAAACATCGGAAGGGAAAGGTTATCTAATCGAGACTGTGATTGGTGAAATTCACTTTTTACTGCCAATTCTTATTATGTTCTTTCTTTCTCTCTTTTCAGCATTGTCTGGAAAGTGGTGGTGCACTAAGGCTGCAGTATGTTTGAAAGAGTCGTTTGGAAATGCCCTGTTGTTAGTTGTGAGAATACTTTATGACTCATGCCCTCGGACTGTATCACATTTAGCATTCATGCATCTCTGTGTCTGAAAATGCATGAGGTATGCCAGTTTGTTTGTGTTCCGTGTTAAATGCTTTCTGTTTTGCGATTCGCTCAATACATTTCGATTTAACAGGGTTTCTGAGGTAACTTCCAGCAGCAAAAATTCTCAGCAGATGATATGGGAAAATTTCGCAGAGTATGGTCAGTCGGAGCTAAAGTAAGGAAGTCGTTCGTTTCTGCAGTGTTTCACAATACTACCTTTCCCGTGAGCAGTCGAACAGACTAAATGTTTGTGCCACAGACTGCGATGGCAAACTCGGCTAAAAAGTAATCCTTTAAAGCCGGTGGAAGCAACATGACGTAATTGGGGTACATCGTGGAAAAAGATACTTCGGTGGACCTCGTCCATGCTCACCACATCGCCAAAATTAAACAAGTCCCGTTCCCCAGCATTTGGCCCCAATCCCTCTAAACGCATCATATCCAGAAACTCACCCGATTACCTTTGCAATTTTCTGAGTGTAACAGCCTCCTCCACTTCCTCTGGTAGATCATTCCAACCACGCACAACCTTCTTTGTGGGAAATGTGCCTCAGGTCCTTTGTCACTTTCAGCCCACTCACCTTAAAGCTATGCTCTCGAGTTTTCAACTCACACCAACTTGGGTAAAACTCAGTTAACCACCCTTCCATAAGGTCATGTCGCAGCTGTTACGCTGCAGGGAAAGTCGTCCCAGCCTATTCCACCTCGCCCTACGGTACAAACATCGACGACAGCTTTGTCTATATTTTGTCATCAATTTAACGTGTCTTTTTTTTTACGTTTTCAAGATGTCAATTACGCTGGACAACAACGAGCTATTGGAAATAAAAAGGTGAAACGTAGAACGGATTCAACTTTCAGTGTTGGACGCCAGTGAGTCGCAGCACTGCCGATTCCGGTTTGTTTCTGTAGTGTAGTGGTCATCACACGCGAAAGGTCCCCAGTTCGAAACTAGGCAGAAACTGCTTTGTTCTTCAACTGCAGCCTTTTACATGGAGAAGAGCTGAGCTTTCTTGCATGCTTTCCCATCTGCAAACCTGCCTTCGAATTTGCTTGAACAAATCTGCTCTGGTCGTGAAATGTAATACAATTCCATTTAATTACAGTGCAAAGCGTTGTTAAGTTTTTCTCCAACCTGGTTCTGATCATATGCCATTCTGTTGGAGAGTGTAGTTACCGCCTTCAGATCCTTCCACGAAAAGCAGTACCGCATTTGCCTTCCTTGCGCAGGCGGCTCGGTTCAAAGACAGGAAAGAAGCAGATGCTCTGGTGTCACAGCGCACCACGAATTCCTGAACTTGTCTGTCTGTCAAATGTCCCCCAAGGTCGTCTCAGAAAGACCTCATTTGGAAACTGTCAATCGTGATTCAACGTGCGAGAATTGTCACCAGATATCCTGAATCATGTTTTGGAGCAATTCGCACGTTAATGGCTCATTCAATCAGCAACAGCAATGAAAGAAATTGCACTCTCAGAAGAACCTTTCGACTTGCGCATTCATAGCGTCGCTAGTATTAAGGTCCGCCCCGAGATCTAAGTCATGTTGGAACTGAAACGGAGGAATCGACAGAGAGGCTACAGAATGACATCGCATCCATTTGGTTTTCTTTAAATCACTGACGAGCAGGAAAATGTAAACGGGGAGGGCGAGTGGAGAAGTGAGGCAGTTGCAGCTCTGGTGAAATTCCTTCTTTGTGATTCACTCAGCAACCAGAGACGTGTAGGTGACTCAGGCGTGAAAGCTCTTCACATCGAGAACAAAAAGCACTCAAGGGCAGTTAGCACCTCTTCCGGAGTAAGGGTGGGGTGAGGTAATTACCTTTTGACTTCTATTAATATGTTCAGAAACTGCCGTTTTGATTGAGGTGAACAGAAACTGCATTTCTAAAAAGCACCATGGAATTTGACAAAATTTATTGAGTCGCTTGTCGTCGATTCCCACATAGATTTCCAACGCAGTTGGTATCCATGTGGCTCATGTCCAGGTGTGAACATCTCTGCAGCACATTGCACGGTTAAGGTAAAAGGCAAGGAAAGTGGCTTCTAGAACTGACTCCGAGGTCAGAGCATTCTCACAATGTGATTTGTCGTTCTCGGATTGTAATGTTACCTCTGGTTTTAGGGTGGAGAACATTCTTTGGGAATCTTATTCTGAAAAAAAAAAACCAGACACAGTGACTGAAACTATGCTGCACGGTATGATGTGGATTACGGCCTGCTCAGGTTTGTGCATTATCCCTGTAGTCCGGTGTGTTTCGTGTTCCGTGTAAACGTGAAAGTCGTCCTGTTTCGAGCAATGGGTGAAATCATTTAGCAAAGCGAGATTCGAAATTGCAGTAATGTCAAGCAGCTCATGGTTATTTGACCAAATCATAAGCGAACCCATATTCTCAAGCACTCACAGATACATTTGTAGCTGAAAAGAGTCTGAGAAGATAGACTCAGTTTACCATTGATTTTTGTCTGGATTGATGGGCTATCAATATCTGCTGCGAAATTGACATTGTAGCTGTGCGAGTCCGAGAGGACATCCCAGCAGCTGTGCGAGTCCGAGAGGAATCATGGAACCCTTATCATGTGACTTTGCATCTGTTGTTATGCAGGAGCACAATTGGAAATACAACAAAATGAGGGGGCATGGACGGCTGGTAGTGTGGCCGAGCGGTCTAAGGCGCTGGATCCAGGTTCCAGTCTCGAAAGGGGCGCGGGTTCGAATCCCACCACTGCCATTTCTGCTGATCAGCTCCAACGCTGCAGCATTGTTAAAATGCTGTTTCGGTGCCCACTGTATATTGATGTTGAAAACAAAAGTAAAATGGGTTTGCGTCCCAGGGAACTAATTGTGGTGTGGGATCCTGCCAAATATTTCAAAATGTCTCTACTGTCATGATCGTGTTCGCCTCCCGCTCGGAAAATCGCAAACAGTTCTGCCATCCCAGGCAAGTTGAGCTTTTTACTGGAACCGAATGGAGACTGTTATTTCATCGCTGTTGTGAAACGAAGTCCTACGGTGACTCTACTCGTTGTTATTTGGGTTTCTAGATAATGGGAAAATCGTTCCAATGAATTTCGATGTCATACATAATTGAATTTCTCCCATTTCCGTCCTGGAAACATCGGAAGGGAAAGGTAATCTAATCGAGACTGTGATTGGTGAAATTCACTTTTTACTGCCAATTCTTATTATGTTCTTTCTTTCTCTCTTTTCAGCATTGACTGGAAAGTGGTGGTGCACTAAGGCTGCAGTATGTTTGAAAGAGTCGTTTGGAAATGCCCTGTTGTTAGTTGTCAGATTACTTTATGACTCATGCCCTCGGACTGTATCACATTTAGCATTCCTGCATCTCTGTGTCTGAAACTGCATGAGGTATGCCAGTTTGTTTGTGTTCCGTGTTAAATGCTTTCTGTTTTGCGATTCGCTCAATACATTTGGATTTAACAGGGTTTCTGAGGTAACTTCCAGCAGCAAAAATTCTCAGCAGATGATCTGGGAAAATTTCGCAGAGTATGGTCAGTCGGAGCTAAAGTAAGGAAGTCATTCGTTTCTGCAGTGTTTCACAATACTACCTTTCCCGTGAGCAGTCGAACAGACTAAATGTTTGTGCCACAGACTGCGATGGCAAACTCGGCTAAAAAGTAATCCTTTAAAGCCGGTGGAAGCAACATGACGTAATTGGGGTACATCGTGGAAAAAGATACTTCGGTGGACCTCGTCCATGCTCACCACATCGCCAAAATTAAACAAGTCCCGTTCCCCAGCATTTGGCCCCAATCCCTCTAAACGCATCATATCCAGACACTCACCCGATTACCTTTGCAATTTTCTGAGTGTAATAGCCTCCTCCACTTCCTCTGGTAGATCATTCCAACCACGCACAACCTACTTTGTGGGAAATGTGCCTCAGGTCCTTTGTCACTTTCAGCCCACTCACCTTAAAGCTATGCTCTCGAGTTTTCAACTCACACCAACTTGGGTAAAACTCAGTTAACCACCCTTCCATAAGGTCATGTCGCAGCTGTTACGCTGCAGGGAAAGTCGTCCCAGCCTATTCCACCTCGCCCTACGGTACAAACATCGACGACAGCTTTGTCTATATTTTGTCATCAATTTAACGTGTCTTTTTTTTTACGTTTTCAAGATGTCAATTACGCTGGACAACAACGAGCTATTGGAAACAAAAAGGTGAAACGTAGAACGGATTCAACTTTCAGTGTTGGACGCCACTGAGTCGCAGCACTGCCGTTTCCGGTTTGTTTCTGTAGTGTAGTGGTCATCACACGCGAAAGGTCCCCAGTTCGAAACTAGGCAGAAACTGCTTTGTTCTTCAACTGCAGCCTTTTACATGGACAAGAGCTGAGCTTTCTTGCATGCTTTCCCATCTGCAAACCTGCCTTCGAATTTGCTTGAACAAATCTGCTCTGGTCGTGAAATGTAATGCAATTCCATTTAATTACAGTGCAAAGCGTTGTTAAGTTTTTCTCCAACCTGGTTCTGATCATATGCCATTCTGTTGGAGAGTGTAGTTACCGCCTTCAGATCCTTCCACGAAAAGCAGTACCGCATTTGCCTTCCTTGCGCAGGCGGCTCGGTTCAAAGACAGGAAAGAAGCAGATGCTCTGGTGTCACAGCGCACCACGAATTCCTGAACTTGTCTGTCTGTCAAATGTCCCCCAAGGTCGTCTCAGAAAGACCTCATTTGGAAGCTGTCAATCGTGATTCAACGTGCGAGAATTGGCACCAGATATCCTGAATCATGTTTTGGAGCAATTCGCACGTTAGTGGCTCATTCAATCAGCAACAGCAATGAAAGAAATTGCACTCTCAGAGGAACCTTTCGACTTGCGCATTCATAGCGTGGCTAGTATTAAGGTGCGCTCCGAGATCTAAGTCATGTTGGAACTGAAACGGTGGAATCGACAGAGAGGCTACAGAATGACATCGCATCCATTTGGTTTTCTTTAAATCACTGACGAGCAGGAAAATGTAAACGGGGAGGGCGAGTGGAGAAGTGAGGCAGTTGCAGCTCTGGTGAAATTCCTTCTTTGTGATTCACTCAGCAACCAGAGACGTGTAGGTGACTCAGGTTGAAAGCTCTTCACATCGAAAACAAAAAGCACTCAAGGGCAGTTAGCACCTCTTCCGGAATGAGGGTGGGGTGAGGTAATTACCTTTTGACTTCTGTTAATATGTTCAGAAACTGCCGTTTTGATTGAGGTGAACAGAAACTGCATTTCTAAAAAGCACCATGGAATTTAACAAAATTTATTGAGTCGCTTGTCGTCGATTCCCACATAGATTTCCAACGCAGTTGGTATCCATGTGGCTCATGTCCAGGTGTGAACATCTCTGCAGCACATTGCACGGTTAAGGTAAAAGGCAAGGAAAGTGGCTTCTAGAACTGTCTCCGAGGTCAGAGCATTCTCACAATGTGATCTGTCGTTCTCGGATTGTAATGTTACCTCTGGTTTTAGGGTGGAGAACATTCTTTGGGAATCTTATTCTGAAAAAAAACCAGACACAGTGACTGAAACTATGCTGCACTGTATGATGTGGATTACGGCCTGCTCAGGTTTGTGCATTATCCCTGTAGTCCGGTGTGTTTCGTGTTCCGTGTAAACGTGAAAGTCGTCCTGTTTCGAGCAATGGGTGAAATCATTTAGCAAAGCGAGATTCTAAATTGCAGTAATGTCAAGCAGCTCATGGTTATTTGACCAAATCATAAGCGAACCCATATTCTCAAGCACTCACAGATACATTTGTAGCTGAAAAGAGTCTGAGAAGATAGACTCAGTTTACCATTGATTTTTGTCTGGATTGATGGGCTATCAATATCTGCTGCGAAATTGACATTGTAGCTGTGCGAGTCCGAGAGGACATCCCAGCAGCTGTGCGAGTCCGAGAGGAATCATGGAACCCTTATCATGTGACTTTGCATCTGTTGTTATGCAGGAGCACAATTGGAAATACAACAAAATGA